>NC_038250.2:39376221-39380279 GCF_000004515.6 Glycine max
ACATGAACAGCGCTAGGCAATAAATTCATGGGGCTCCAAAAAAAAAGTGGAGAATGGAGAATTGGCGAACAGCGCTAGGCAATAAATTCATGGGGCTCCGAAAAAAAAGTGGAGAATGGAGAATTGGCGAACAGCGCTACGCAGTAACTTCGCGGGGCTCCAGACTGGATGGTGGAGGATGCATGAATAGTGCTAGGCAATAAATTCATGGAGCTCCGAATAAAGTGGAGAATGGAGAATTGGCGAACAGCGCTACGCAATAACTTCGCGGGGCTCCAGACTCGAAGGTGGAGGACACATGAACAGCGCTAGGCAATAAATTCATGGGGCTCCGAAAAATATGGAGAATTGGCGAACAGCGCTACGCAATAACTTCGCGGGGCTCCAGACTCGATGGTAGAGGATGCATGAACAGCGCTAGGCAATAAATTCATGGATCTCCGAAAAAAGTGGAGAATGGAGAATTGGCGAACTGTGCTACGCAATAACTTCGCGGGGCTTCGGACTTGAAGGTGGAGGACACATGAACAGCGCTAGGCAATAAATTCATGGGTCTCCGAATAAAGTGGAGAATGGAGAATTGGCGAAGAGCGCTACTCAGTAACTTCGCGGGGCTCCAGACTCGATGGTGGAGGATGCATGAATAGTGTTAGGCAATAAATTCATGGGGCTCCGAAAAAAAAGTGGAGAATGGAGAATTGGCGAACAGCGCTATGCAATAACTTCGCGGGGCTCCAGACTCGAAGGTGGAGGACACATGAACAGCGCTAGGCAATAAATTCATGTGGCTCCGAAAAAATTGGAGAATGGAGAATTGGCGAACAGCGTTATGCAATAACTTCGCGGGGCTCCAGACTCGAAGGTTGAGGACACATGAACAGCGCTAGGCAATAAATTCATGGGGCTCCGAATAAAGTGGAGAATGGAGAATTGGCGAACAGCGCTACGCAGTAACTTCGCGGGGCTCCAGACTCGATGGTGGAGGATGCATGAATAGTGCTAGGCAATAAATTCATGGGGCTCCGAAAAAAAAGTGGAGAATGGAGAATTGGCGAACAACGCTATGCAATAACTTCGCGGGGCTCAAGACTCGAAGGTGGAGGACACATGAACAGCGTTAGGCAATAAATTCATGGGGCTCCGAAAAAAAAGTGGAGAATGGGGAATTGGCGAACATTGCTACGCAATAACTTCTTGGGGCTCCAGACTCGAAGGTGGAGGACACATGAACAATGCTAGGCAATAAATTCATGGATCTCCGAAAAAAGTGGAGAATGGAGAATTGGCGAAACAGCGCTACGCAATAACTTCACGAGGCTCCAGACTCGAAGGTGGAGGACACATGAACAGCGCTAGGCAATAAATTCATGGGGCTCCGAAAAAAAAGTGGAGAATGGAGAATTGGCGAACAGCGCTAGGCAATAAATTCATGGGGCTCCGAAAAAAAAGTGGAGAATGGAGAATTGGCGAACAGCGCTACGCAGTAACTTCGCGGGGCTCCAGACTGGATGGTGGAGGATGCATGAATAGTGCTAGGCAATAAATTCATGGAGCTCCGAATAAAGTGGAGAATGGAGAATTGGCGAACAGCGCTACGCAATAACTTCGCGGTGCTCCAGACTCGAAGGTTGAGGACACATGAACAGCGCTAGGCAATAAATTCATGGGGCTCCGAATAAAGTGGAGAATGGAGAATTGGCGAACAGCGCTACGCAGTAACTTCGCGGGGGTCCAGACTCGATGATGGAGGAGGCATGAATAGTGCTAGGGAATAAATTCATGGGGCTCTGAAAAAAAAGTGGAGAATGGAGAATTGGCGAACAGCGCTATGCAATAACTTCGCGGGGCTCAAGACTCGAAGGTGGAGGACACATGAACAGTGTTAGGCAATAAATTCATGGGGCTCCGAAAAAAAAGTGGAGAATGGGGAATTGGCGAACATTGCTACGCAATAACTTCGTGGGGCTCCAGACTCGAAGGTGGAGGACACATGAACAATGCTAGGCAATAAATTCATGGATCTCCGAAAAAAGTGGAGAATGGAGAATTGGCGAACAGCGCTACGCAATAACTTCACGAGGCTCCAGACTCGAAGGTGGAGGACACATGAACAGCGCTAGGCAATAAATTCATGGGGCTCCGAAAAAAAAGTGGAGAATGGAGAATTGGCGAACAGCGCTAGGCAATAAATTCATGGGGCTCCGAAAAAAAAGTGGAGAATGGAGAATTGGCGAACAGCGCTACGCAGTAACTTCGCGGGGCTCCAGACTGGATGGTGGAGGATGCATGAATAGTGCTAGGCAATAAATTCATGGAGCTCCGAATAAAGTGGAGAATGGAGAATTGGCGAACAGCGCTACGCAATAACTTCGCGGGGCTCCAGACTCGATGGTGGAGGACACATGAACAACACTAGGCAATAAATTCATGGGGCTCCGAAAAAAAAGTGGAGAATGGAGTATTGGCGAACAGCGCTACGCAATAACTTCGCGGGGCTCCAGACTCGATGGTGGAGGACACATGAACAACACTAGGCAATAAATTCATGGGGCTCCGAAAAAAAAGTGGAGAATGGAGTATTGGCGAACAGCGCTACGCAATAACTTCGCGGGGCTCCAGACTCGAAGGTGGAGGACACATGAACAGCGCTAGGCAATAAATTCATGGGGCTCCGAAAAATATGGAGAATTGGCGAACAGCGCTACGCAATAACTTCGCGGGGCTCCAGACTTGGTGGTAGAGGATGCATGAACAGCGCTAGGCAATAAATTCATGGATCTCCGAAAAAAGTGGAGAATGGAGAATTGGCGAACTGTGCTACGCAATAACTTCGCGGGGCTTCGGACTTGAAGGTGGAGGACACATGAACAGCGCTAGGCAATAAATTCATGGGTCTCCGAATAAAGTGGAGAATGGAGAATTGGCGAAGAGCGCTACGCAGTAACTTCGCGGGGCTCCAGACTCGATGGTGGAGGATGCATGAATAGTGTTAGGCAATAAATTCATGGGGCTCCGAAAAAAAAGTGGAGAATGGAGAATTGGCGAACAGCGCTATGCAATAACTTCGCGGGGCTCCAGACTCGAAGGTGGAGGACACATGAACAGCGCTAGGCAATAAATTCATGTGGCTCCGAAAAAATTGGAGAATGGAGAATTGACGAACAGCGTTATGCAATAACTTCGCGGGGCTCCAGACTCGAAGGTGGAGGACACATGAACAGTGCTAGGCAATAAATTCATGGATCTCCGAAAAAAGTGGAGAATGGAGAATTGGCGAACAGCGCTACGCAATAACTTCACGAGGCTCCAGACTCGAAGGTGGAGGACACATGAACAGCGCTAGGCAATAAATTCATGGGGCTCCGAAAAAAAAGTGGAGAATGGAGAATTGGCGACAGCGCTACGCAGTAACTTCGCGGGGCTCCAGACTCGATGGTGGAGGACACATGAACAGCGCTAGGCAATAAATTCATGGGGCTCCGAAAAAAGTGGAGAATTGGCGAACAGCGCTACGCAATAACTTCGCGGGGCTCCAGACTCGATGGTGGAGGACACATGAACAACACTAGGCAATAAATTCATGGGGCTCCGAAAAAAAAGTGGAGAATGGAGTATTGGCGAACAGCGCTACGCAATAACTTCACGGGGCTCCAGACTCGAAGGTGGAGGACACATGAACAGCGCTAGGCAATAAATTCACGGGGCTCCGAAAAATATGGAGAATTGGCGAACAGCGCTACGCAATAACTTCGCGGGGCTCCAGACTCGATGGTAGAGGATGCATGAACAGCGCTAGGCAATAAATTCATGGATCTCCGAAAAAAGTGGAGAATGGAGAATTGGCGAACTGTGCTACGCAATAACTTCGCGGGGCTTCGGACTTGAAGGTGGAGGACACATGAACAGCGCTAGGCAATAAATTCATGGGTCTCCGAATAAAGTGGAGAATGGAGAATTGGCGAAGAGCGCTACTCAGTAACTTCGCGGGGCTCCAGACTCGATGGTGGAGGATGCATGAATAGTGTTAGGCAATAAATTCATGGGGCTCCGAAAAAAAA
>NC_038250.2:39380744-39381043 GCF_000004515.6 Glycine max
AGACTGGATGGTGGAGGATGCATGAATAGTGCTAGGCAATAAATTCATGGAGCTCCGAATAAAAGTGGAGAATGGAGAATTGGCGAACAGCGCTATTCAATAACTTCGCGGGGCTCCAGACTCGAAGGTGGAGGACACATGAACAGCGCTAGGCAATAAATTCATGGGTCTCCGAATAAAGTGGAGAATGGAGAATTGGCGAAGAGCGCTACTCAGTAACTTCGCGGGGCTCCAGACTCGATGGTGGAGGATGCATGAATAGTGTTAGGCAATAAATTCATGGGGCTCCGAAAAAAAAG
>NC_038250.2:39681143-39820711 GCF_000004515.6 Glycine max
CTTAGGAGGAAGTGGGGCCACATGATTGGGAGATCCCTTGATCCATATTTCTTTTTGTTTCCATTTGTTTTTCTGTTTACATATCATCTTATTTTTGTTTGACTAAGGGACTAACGTTTGTTTCATGTTTTGACTTTTGTTTTGTACATACATATCGTTTGTGTTGTTACGTCGGTACTTGTTTCATTGTTGTCAATAGTGTTTGTTGAAATTTCGGAACCGTGTAGAGTTTTTCATTTAGGAACGTCGTCCTAAAAATAAAATGAACCAAAAATCCTAATAAAAAGAAAGAAGCGTTGTAAATAAAAGTCATGTTCATAAAGAAAAGAAAAAGGTTTATTTATACATGTATGTAATAGGAAAATGTGTATAGAAGGTTTTTTGTGTGTAAATGATGTGTGGAAAGGAATTCTTGTATGTGTGAGCAACGAGTGTATATAAAGAAACTTTTGTGCGAACTATAAGTGTGTATTGGGAAAAATGAAATTTTTTTGAATGTAAATAGGGTTTGTATATAGACCGTGTGACGTAAAGAGAGGAGTTCTAATGCGTGTACATAAAAAGTTTGTCATGTATAGATGTACAAAGAAAGGTTTTCCTCATAAAGGACCACAGGTGTATAGTTTTAGTGAACATATATAAAAATAAAACAAAAAGTAAAAAGAAAGAAAGACCGCGAAGGTCGACATGTTATAGTTAAGAAGTATAAATCATTCGTAAAGAGCAAACGTATCTTCTGGAAACAAGGGACTGATGCTAAGAGTTTATTTTCCGGAATGAACCGAGATAAGGATGGATGAATTCATTGAACTGATGAAAGAACATAACTTGGAAACGTTGGGTCTGTCTGTGTAAATTCCTAACCGTAGTATCACAATGCCATAAACAGGATGCTTGAGTGCCCACCTAGCTGTAGCCATGACTAATTTTGCACGTTGTTTTCAAATCATCATTGTCACGAGTGCCTTATGGAATAATGTGGAAGTTCGGCCCGAAATCGACACCTTCACACCCAAATTTGTTTCGCCCCAGATATCAAGATTGGGTTCCCACAATAAAAGACCCCATTGAAACACAACCTTAGACTTTTTTGAACCTTGGCCTGTAAAAAAGGAATCCTCATTCTTTCCCCCGAAGCAAAGGACAGCGGAATCTCCTCAAGGGAGAGCGAATAGAATGCTAAAACCCGATTTCCCAAAGAAAGGGATGGGGAGGGAAAAAGTAAAAAGAAATAAAAGGAAGAAATGGAAAGAAAAAAAAAGAAATGAAAATAAAGGAAATAACAAAAGAAAGGAAAGAAGGATTCCCGATCAAAGATCGAAAAGAAGAGAAAAGGGAAAAGAAGCGATTCTCGATCAATGAAGGAAAGAGGGCAAAAATTCTTCAAGCCAGATTGCCACTCAAAATCATTCTTCTACTGCAATATCCCACCCCACATGAACAAAGAGGAAAAGACCGAAACACCCAGCTTCCTCTCCAAAAACACTACCCTCGAGAAATTCCTATTGGTCTGTGATCGTACGTTTGATCTTTCATTCGATAGGAAGTCGTTTGCAAAATGAAGTCATGGTGCAGTTATGGTTTGGGAATAGGATAAAATACTTGCCTGTGTGAGTTTTATACACTATGAGTGATTTATTTTCAGCTTAGCCCGATGTTTCCAATGCATGTTCATTTGAAAGCTAAAAGTTGACATCCTGCCCTTCATTCTCGGTTACAAGGAAAATTACCCGTGGCACAAGTATATTGTTTCTCTAAGATATGGTGCTCTCGCGAATGATTTATTTTTCTTTACAAAAAGCATGTTTGCCTTTCAGGTGGAAGAACCCGGTAGACCGTTTGGTCCTGCCAACCACCCTTTTAGGAGCCCCATGAATGTTATTGCCTAGCGCTGTTCATGTGTCCTCCACTTTCGAGTTTGGAGCTGTGTTTAATGATTGCCTAAGTGCGTACCCTCAAGGCAATCCTCCATTCTCACCCTTTTTCGGAGCCCCATGAATGTTATTGCCTAGCGCTGTTCATGTGTCCTCCACTTTCGAGTTTGGAGCTGTGTTGTATGATTGCCTAAGTGCGGACCCTCAAGGCAATCCTCCATTCTCACCCTTTTTCGGAGCCCCATGAACGTTATTTCCTAGGGCTGTTCATGTGTCCTCCACTTTCGAGTTTGGAGTTGTGTTTCATGATTGCCTAAGTGCGGACCCTCAAGGCAATCCTCCATTCTAACCCTTTTTCGGAGCCCCATGAACGTTATTGCCTAGGGCTGTTCATGTGTCCTCCACTTTCGAGTTTGGAGCTGTGTTTCATGATTGCCTAAGTGCGGACCCTCAAGGCAATCCTCCATTCTCACCCTTTTTCGGAGCCCCATGAACGTTATTGCCTAGGGCTGTTCATGTGTCCTCCACTTTCGAGTTTGGAGCTGTGTTTCATGATTGCCTAAGTGCGGACCCTCAAGGCAATCCTCCATTCTCACCCTTTTTCGGAGCCCCATGAACGTTATTGCCTAGGGCTGTTCATGTGTCCTTCGTTTTCGAGTTTGGAGCTGTGTTTCATGATTTCCTAAGTGTGGACCCTCAAGGCAATCCTCCAGTCTCACCCTTTTTCGAAGCCCCATGAACGTTATTGCCTAGGGCTGTTCATGTGTCCTCCACTTTCGAGTTTGGATCTGTGTTTCATGATTGCCTAAGTGCGGACCCTCAAGGCAATCCTCCATTCTCACCCTTTTTTGGAGCCCCATGAACGTTATTGCCTAGGGCTGTTCATGTGTCCTCCACTTTCGAGTTTGGAGCTGTGTTTCATGATTGCCTAAGTGCGGACCCTCAAGGAAATCCTCCATTCTCACCTTTTTTCGGAGCCCCATGAACGTTATTGCCCAGGGCTGTTCATGTATCCTCCACTTTTGAGTTTGGAGATGTGTTTCATGATTGCCTAAGTGCGTACCCTCAAGGCAATCCTCCATTCTCACCCTTTTTCGAAGCCACATGAATGTTATTGCCTAGCGCTGTTCCTGTGTCCTCGACTTTCGAGTTTGGAGCTGTGTTTCATGATTGCCTAAGTGCGGACCCTCAAGGAAATCCTCCATTCTCACCCTTTTTCGGAGCCCCATGAACGTTATTGCCTAGGGCTGTTCATGTGTCCTCCACTTTCGAGTTTGGAGCTGTGTTTCATGATTGCCTAAGTGCGGACCCTCAAGGCCGTCCTCCATTCTCACCCTTTTTCGGAGCCCCATGAACGTTATTGCCTAGGGCTGTTCATGTGTCCTCCACCTTCGAGTTTGGAGCTAAGTTTCATGATTGCCTAAGTGCGGACGCTCAAGGCAATCCTCCATTCTCCCCCTTTTTTCTGTTCGAGTTTGGAGCTAAGTTTCATGATTGCCTAAGTGCGGACCCTCAAGGCAATCCTCCATTCTCCACTTTTTTTCGGAGCCCCATGAATGTCATTGCCTAGCGCTGTTCATGTGTCCTCCATTATCAAGCGCGAAGCCTCAGGTGACTGGGAAACACGTTCTTCTGTTGTTTTCCGGATCGGTTTCTTCGCCAAATATGTGTATATGTGTATATGTATATTATATTCGTTGTTCTGGTTGTTGTTTGTATTTTGTTTTGTGCAGAAGAAAAAAAGAAGGAGTAGAGGCGAGAGTCATCATCACGGAAAGGGCAGGACGGACGAAATTAGTGTCCTATCTTTGCTTTCCTCTTATCTCCGATGAGAGGTAAGTAAAGAGGGGCAACTGTCATACCCTAATTTCGTCCGGGGATTATTATTTGATGATATATAACCTTTGATTGGTCGCTTCGAGACACTTGGCGTCCTTTGTTGCACAATGAATGAAGTCCCGAGACGTGTCAGAAATCAAAAGGAAGCAGGCTTCCGCAATCCGTGAAATTCCGTAATGTGGCGGAAATCGAAAAGAGGTGTTTTTGTGCAACCGTAAGTTTCCGTAACTTCTTCGAAAGCTAAAAAATTGTAAATACATAATCTGTAAGGATTCGTAACCTTGCAGAAGAAAAATAAGTATCGTTACAAAATTCGTGAAGTTTCGTAACGTTACGGAAAAAGAATTACCAAAAAACATAAGGGGGTGCAATTAGTAAAAAAGGGGTACGAATAGCAATCTGGCCCACTTGGGCCTTCCAGATCCTTCCTCCAGAAGGCTGTTGCTTCTGGAGGAAGCAACCTTGCTCACCTGGGCGAGCTGGGTGGCAAGCTCCTCCCCTATTTTGCTATAAATAGGGGGAGGAGTGAAGAAGAAAAGGGTTCAGCCTTTTTGGCACTTCCCATTCTCTCGAAATAGCTGAGGAAAATTAGTTCCGTGAAGAAAATCCAAGCTGAGGCGCTTCCGTAACATTTCTGTAACGTTTCCGTGAGTAATTACGCGAAGATTCTCGATCGTTTTTCAACATTCATCGTCGTTCTTCGTTTTCTTCAGTCTTCAACGGGTAAGTACCTCAAACCGAGCTTTTCAATTCATTCTATGTACCCGTGGTGGTCCACATTTTGTTTCATTAATTTTTATTCTCATTTTCATTCGCTTTCTATACCCCCTTTTGACGTGCTTAAGCCATTTATTTAAAATCATTTCTCGCTTAATCTAAAAATAAAATAAATTTCCACCGATCGTTTGAATTGTATCATCCGTTAATTTCGGCTAAAATGAATTCCGACCGTTCGGTCGTGCCGTAACCACGTTGGAAATAAAAAAAGAGGTAAAATAATAATATAATAATCAAAAAATACCCTTTTAGTAAAATAAAGCGCAAAATCAATCGGACGTTTTCTCTTTGGGATTTCTCATTCTTAATTGAATTGACTAATAACTAAAGTGAAATTAAGGCTAAAATCAACTCGCCTAGTCAAGCTCGTCCACAAAAAATAGGGTTTTCAAAGTTTATCATTTCAGTTTCTTACCAAGTAAAATGGATCATTTTTAAGGTCCAACGCCTTAAAATGATCACCTTTCAAGTAAAAAGAATTACTTGATTCATGCATAAGAAAGAACTACGTAGGTCTGATTTTCTCTCCAAAGGAGGGTACGTAGGAGCAAAAGCCCCGCTTTTGTCGACCTCAAAAAATAAAAAGAAATAAAAGTTAAGGTAACACAATTTCCACAATTCTAAAAAATAGTTTGTTGTCCTTTGAGACAAACATGAGAGGTGCTAATACCTTCCTCAAGCGTAAATACAAGTCCCGAACTTAGAATTTTCATTTTGACCGGTTTCCTTCGGTTTTTCCGACGTTTTCCACAAATAAACGTTGGTGGCGACTCCACGCATCTTTCCTCCATTGGAAAGCGCACCCGTGAGCCTCGCCCTCGCTCGCCCGCGAAGGGCACGTTGCGACAGTCCGTGATAATTTTTTGGGGCAACCCATATCGGCAGATTATCTCCTTTTTGATGAATCTAACCACTACGCCCCTCGTCACGCTGGAGTATGAAGCAGCTTCAACCCATTTGGTGAAGTAGTCGATCGCAAACAAGATGAAGCGATGTTCGTACGAAGCCCTGGGCTCAATGGCTCCAATTACATCTATTCCCCACATAGAGAAGGGCTAGGTGCTGCAAATACGTTCAAAGGCATGGACGGAGCATTGACATTGTCCACGAATGCCTGGCACTTATGGTATTTTCTCACATGGATGCAACAGTCATTTTCCATGGTGAGCCAGTAATAGCCTACCCTTAGAATCTTCCTGGCCATGACATGCCCATTAGCATGTGTCCTAAAGGACCCTTTATGCACCTCCATGAGCATTCACTCAGCTTCCTTAGCGTCTACACATCGGAGCAAAACCATATCATGATTTCGCTTGTATAGGATACCTCCGCTTAAAAAGAAACCAACTGCCAACCTCCGCAACGTCCTCTTGTCATTGTCAGAAGCCCCCTGTGGATACTCCTTATACTCTACGTACCGCTTGATGTCGAAGTACCACAACTTACCATCTTGCTCCTCTTCAATCAAGCAGCAATGTGCAGGCTTGCTGCGACATCGGAACTCGATGTACGGAAAGTCTTCGTGCGGGGTTAGCTGAAACATGGATGCTAGAGTGGCAAGCGCATCCGCCATCTAATTTTCCTCTTTGGGAACATGGTAGAAGGAGACATCGTCAAAGAACTTGGCTAGTTTCTTGATGTAGGCTTGATAGGGTATCAATTTATGATCCTTACTTTCCCATTCTCCCCTCAGCTGGTGAATTACCGAGGCCGAGTCTCCGTACACTTTGAGCAATTTGACGTTAAAGTCAATTGCCACTTGGATTCCGAGGGTGTATGCCTCGTATTCAACCATATTATTCGTGCAATCGAAACCCAATCTTGCCATGAAAGGGATGCATTGATTTTTGGGAGAGACCAAAGCTGCCCCAACCCCATGGCCTAGGGCATTGGACGCGATGTCAAACCACACGGTCCACTTATTCCTGTCCTCATCCTCCACCTCCTCCTCGAACAAGGCCATGATGTCTTCATCTAGAAACTCTGGATGCATAGGCTGGTAGTCGTTGAGGGGCTGCTGAGCCAGATAGTCTGCCAAGGCACTTCCTTTTATTTCCTTTTGAGTGACATAAACAATGTCAAACTCAGACAACAGAACCTGCCATCGAGCAATCCGTCCAGTGAGGGCAGGCTTCTCAAAAATGTACTTGACTAGGTCCATCTTGGACACCAACCAGGTGGCATGGCTTAGCATGTACTGCCTTAGACGATGGGCCACCCACACCAAGGCACAACACGCCCTTTCCAGTAGAGAGTAATTCATCTTGCAGGCAATGAACTTTTTGCTCAAGTAATAAACAACCCTTTCTCTTTTTCCGGAGCCATCATGTTGTCCTAGCATACACC
The DNA here is from genome assembly GCF_000004515.6 of Glycine max. Lineage (NCBI taxonomy): Eukaryota > Viridiplantae > Streptophyta > Magnoliopsida > Fabales > Fabaceae > Glycine > Glycine max. The sequence continues at coordinate 39,687,980 of NC_038250.2, forward strand.
CCATTGACTCATCCAACATCGTCATGTATAGGATAGGAGGTCTTCCAGGCACTGGTGCCATGAGGATAGGAGGATTCATAAGGAATTTCTTGATCCTTCTGAATGCCACCTAGCAGTTGTCATTCCATTGAACGGACTGGTTCTTGCACAAGAGTTTAAAGAGAGGCTCACAGGTAGCGGTGAGCTGTGATATGAACCTTGCTATACAATTCAAGCACCCCAAGAATCCTCGGACCTACTTTTCAGTGTGCAGTTTAGGCATTTCGAGGATGGCTTTCACCTTGTCGGGATCCACCTCAATCCCCTTATGGCTTACGATGAAGTCAAGCAACTTTCCCGACTTGACCCTAAAAGTACACGTGGCGGGATTCAATCTTAGTTGGTACTTACGTAGTCTTTCAAACAACTTCCGCAAGTTGACGAGGTGCTCCCTCTCAGTTCTAGACTTGGCAATCATATCATCCACGTAGACTTAAAATTCCTTATGCATCATATCATGGAATAATGCCACCATAGCCCGTTGATTGGTTGCCCTGACGTTCTTGAGTCCAAAGGACATCACCTTATAATAGAACGTTCCCCACACGGTGACGAACATAGTCTTCTCCATGTCGTCTGACACCATCTTTATATGATTGTAACCCGAGAACCCATCCATGAAGGAAAACAAAGCGAAGTTGGCCGTGTTATCCACAAGGACATCGATGTGTCGTAAAGGAAAGTTATCTTGTGGGCTGGCTAGGTTTAGGTCTCGATAGTCCACACATATCCGTACCTTCCCATCCTTCTTAGGGATTGGCACAATGTTGGCTACCCATTCGAGGTATCGAGCCACGGCCAAAAAACCAGCGTCAAACTGCTTTTTCACCTCTTTTTTGATTTTTAAGGACATCTCGAGCTTCATCCTCCTCAGCTTTTGTTTTATCGGGAACACTCGGGATTCAATGGTAACTAATGTTGTACAATGTCGGGGTTCAAGCCAGACATATCTTGGTACGACCAAGCGAAGATGTCTTGGTAGCTTCATAGCAAAACTACCAATCCATCTCAGACCAGTGTAGTCATACCCGTACCAATCTTTACCTCTTTCCTTTCTTCGACAACACCCAAGTTCACGATTTTCGTCTCTTCTTGGTGTGGCTTCATTTCTCGGTCTTTCTGAGCGACCATCCTTTCCAATTCCAGGGGAAACCCCGCATCTTCATCTTCTTCAACCTCAGGTCGATTCGCTACTCGTTCAAAATCGACGCCAGGATCCTTGGTATTAGTACCTTCACAAGACTCATTGTCGGATCTGTACTGTTTAATCGGAACAAAAATAAACATCCAGATGAATGAGAATGGGTGAAGGTGCAAGAACAAATGAAGGACAGATCTTGTCATACCCTAATTTCGTCCGGGGACCTTTGCTTGATGACATGCGACCTTTCTTTGGTCCTTGTGAGGTGCTTGGCATCCATCATTAGGCAATTTGTGAAATTCCCGGACATGCCGAAAAAGAAAAGAAAATATTGATGCACAATCCGTAAGGTTCCGTGACACATCGGAAATCAAATGGAAGCATCGTTGCGTAATTAAGTGAGGTTCCGTAACATTCCGTGAGTCAAAAAGTGGATGATTATGTAATCCGCAAGGTTCCGTAACATTACGGAAAGAAAACAAGTATCGTTACGAAATTCGTAAGTTTCCGTAACTTTACGAAAAAAGAATTACCAAAAAAAAGCAGAGGGGGGTGTACTTAGTAAAAATGGTGGTGCAAATAGCACCCAGGCCCACTTGGGCCCTCTAGAATATTCCTCCAGAAGGCTGTTGCTTCTGGAGGAAGCAACCTGGCTCGCCTGGGCGAGCTGGGCGGCAACCACCTCCCCTATTTTGCTATAAATAGGGGAGGAAGTGAAGAAGAAAGGGGTTCAGCCCCTTAGGCACTTTTCTCTCTTTCGAATTTGCTTGGAAAAATTGTTTCCGTGAAGAAAATCTAAGCCGAGGCGCTTCCGAAACGTTTCCGTAACGTTTTCCGTGAGGGATTTCGCAAAGGTTTTGACCGTTCTTCGACGTTCTTCATTCGTTCTTCATCGTTCTTCGATCTTCAACGGGTAAGTACCTCGAACCAAGCTTTTCGATTCATTCTATGTACCCTTGGTGGTCCACATTGTGTTTCGTGCATTTTTATTCTCGTTTTGTTTACTTTTTATACCCCCTCTTGACGTGCTTAAGCCATTTTACTTAAGTCATTTCTCGCTTAACTTAAAAATAAAATCAATTTCCACCGAACGTTTGAATTGTATTATCCGTTAACTTCGGTTAAAATGAATTCCGACCGTTCGGTCGTGCCGTAACCACGTTGGAAATCAAAAAGAGGTAAAAAATAATATAATAATCAAAAAACATCTTTTTAGTAAAATAAAGCGGAAAATCAATCGGACGTTTTCTCTTTGGGATTTCTCATTCTTAATCGAATTGATTAATAACTAAAGTGAAACTAAGGCTAAAATCAACTCGCCTAGTCAAGCTCGTCCACAAAAATAGGCTTTTGAAGTTTGTCATTTCAATTTCTCACTAAGTAAAATGGATCATTTTTAAGGTCCAACGCCTTAAAATGATCACCACTTAAGTAAAAAAGAATCGCTTGATAAGCAAGAACTACGTAGGTCTGAGTTCCTCATTTGAGGATACGTAGGAGCAAAAGCCCCGCTTTTGTCGACCACCCCAAGAGATCGTTAATGGTCCAATGCCTTAACGTTTCTCTCCCTTCAAAAACAAGATATCGTTAATGGTCCAAAGCCTTAACGTTTCTCCCCTTTCAAAATCAAAAGACCGTTTAATGGTTCAACACCTTAAATGACCTTTTGTTCAATAAAAACATATTTTGCAAAAAAGACAAAAACAACTTAACCAAACACTTTGTTCCGAAAGAACTACGTAGGTCTGATTTCCTCATCACGAATTGAGGAATACGTAGGAGCAAAGGGAAACACCCTTGTCGACCACAAAAAAGAGAAAAATATAAAAAGGGTATAAAGGATATAAGGACATAAAAGGGAACGTAAAAATCAAAGTCATGTTTGCACATTCGATTAAAGGCTGCCGTCCCTTGGGACGGACGTGTGGGGTGCTAATACCTTCCCCATGCGTAAATACAACTCCCGAACCTTTCACTTAAAAGTTCGTAGATCGCGTCTTTTCCGGTTTTTTCGACGTTTTCCTCAAATAAACGTTGGTGGCGACTCCGCGCGTATTCCTTTCGTGGAACACGCATCCCGCGAGTCTCGCGTCGCCCTCCCGCCGAAGGGTAGGTTGCGACAGTTGGCGACTCCACTGGGGACTGTTTTTAGAGAGTTAGGCCATTTAATTTTGTGCAATGTTTTACCATGACTTATCCCTTTGTTAGTTTCCCTTCATTATGTTCTTGTGTGTATAAGCTCTTTATTGCTTTTAGTGCGTTTTAAAATGTATGCATGAGGTAAATATTTATTCATTTGATGCACACAAACACCAACACTATTTGCACACACTGTGAGTGAAAAAGGGCCCTATACCCGGGTTCGTGGGAACATAAGGAGTGGAGGTGAATCTGTGATCATGCTAGGTCTCCGACTTGCTTGATTACAGTGAACCCTCATCTAGAGCTTTTCTCTTTGAAAACTTATTGTTGCTAGTAGTCCCTACTGCTACAATATGTTCTTCAAAGAGGATAATACCTCTAGAAACCATCAAAAGAGATATGACTACCTTGGGGGTTATCACTAAATGCCTAGTTAGTTCTCTCCCTTATAGGTCCCTTAAATAGGGGCACGAGCAAACACGCTGCGTGCCATTTTTCACACTGCCATGCATAAGTATCATATACCCGTTTGCTTATGTTCAGTGAATATTATCATACTATGTACATCCCCGTATTGTACCTTTCGCATGTGCATCATGTGCGGGTTCCGTCTTAATCCTCTCTCTTGGGCAAACCAACGGAGGGTCCGTGTCACCTTCTTAAATACATACGTTGGGCACTTTGCTACCCCAAGACGTTGTATCTAAGAAGGAGACAATTTCCCGAGCTCCCGTATTCATAAATTGCATCCGTGTCATATGCATTCCTTCATGCATTCATCCATTCCACCCATGATAGATGTCGGAGTTTTGATTCGCACTAGATTTTATTTCACTTTAGTAAAACATGGGATCAAGTCAAAAGCCTTCGCTTAAAAAGAGGTTTTATCAAGTCAAAATCAAGAGCTTAGAGGTCACCAGTTTACGAAAGTTGGGGCAATTAATGGGTCAACTTCAACGGCAAGCCTTCCGCAAAGCCTATGGTAAGCATTTGGGACCTAGCTAGGGTAGAAGTCTCCATGGAACCAATTGCCTCCCTCGCCCAGTATTATGATCAGCCGTTGAGGTGCTTCATCTTTGGGGACTTCCAGCTATCACCAATGGTGGAAGAATTTGAAGAGATCCTAGGATGTCCTCTAAGGGGAAGGAAACCATACCTCTTCTCAGGGTTCTACCCCTCATTGGCCAGAATTTCTAAAAAAGTCCAAATCTCGGCGCAGGAATTAGACCGCCAAAGGCAAGTCGAAAATGGGGTGGTCGGAATACCGAGAAAATATTTGGAGGTAAAAGCAAGAATCTTGGCAGATAAAGGCGAGTGGACCCCATTCATAGATATTCTCACACTGTTGATTTTCGAGGGAGTCCTCATTCCAAATGTGGATGGGTTGGTGGACCTGGCAGCGATCGACGTTTTTCTCGCCTATCATAACCACAAGGAAAGTCCGGTTGTCGCTATGCTAGCCGACCTATATGACACTTTCGACCGAAGATGTGAAGAAAGCAATGCAAGGATTGTTTGCTGTACTCTAGCTCTCTATGTGGGGCTGGTTTCACACCTTTTTCTCCAAGAAGGTAGGCCCGTCTATCCGCTACAAGGTTACCGCTCGTGCGTCGAAAAAGGAAAGGCGAATTGGGACCAACTCTTGGCTAGCATGGGGGGGCGTCTGTTAATTGGTTCCCTCGCTAGAAGGAAGGAAGAATCAAGATTCTATCTTCATGCGAAGGATGTCCAAATGTTCCCTTGATGGGAACAAGGGGTTGTATTAATTATAATCCCGTTCTCACCATAAGACAGCTTGGCTACCCCATGAGAGGAGCGCCATTAGACGAAAGCATCACGCCTTTCATCGCACGAGGTTTCAGTGACCACAACGCGAGGGTACTCCAAGGAGTTCGCAAGGCATGGGATGCAGCGTGAAGAAAGGACAGAGAGCTTAGGGGAAGCAGTAATGGGATCATCGGCGGCTATCATAAGTGGCTGAGAGTCCGAACACAAGGACTGGATTGGCTCCCAAATCTAAAGACTGTGAGAGACGATGAGGTTAAAGCTTCGGAAGAAAGTGATGAGGTACAAGCCCTAAAGGCAAAGCTTGAAAGAGCCCGGGTAGTCAAAGAGAAGTTCAAGTCCATAGCCATCAAAGTCTGAAGAGAGTATGATGAACTAAGGGAAGTCAATATGGCCACCGATGAAGCCTTGGAATGAGAAACCAAGAAGGCCCGAAAGGAAGAACACGACCAAAACAAGTTTTGAGGGGCTTGATAGGGCAGCAATAGTGAGCTCAAACTCCGAAGAGGTGAAAGGAATCATCACGGGTCAAAGGCATGATCTGGAAGGACGAGCTAAAGGCTTGCCTTAGGTCGAAAAGAAATTTGTCCTAACAGTTAAGGTGAGACTGAAGGGAATATGTGGGCCATCATCGATGAGTGCAAAGAAAAGCTAAATCTAGCGGCGACTCACGAGCAAAGGCTAGAGGATGAGTACGCCAAGATATCAGCAGAAAGGGAGGCTAGGGAAAGGGTAATTGATTCATTGCACCAAGAGGCAGCAATGAGGATGGACCGATTTGCTCTTACTTTGAACAGGAGTCAAGAACTTCCCCGATTGTTAGCCAAGGCCAAGGCAATGGCGGACACCTACTCCGCCCCCGAGGAGATCCACGGACTTCTCAGCTATTGTCAGCATATGATAGACTTAATGGACCATATGATTAGAAACCGCTAGGAAGTTTGTATTGTTGCTCAGATCTTGACTAGTTATAACTTTTTGAAAAAAATGAGTTTATCCCACGTTTTTACTCCAAAAATCAGTGCGAATCAAGTCACTCCCACATTTTATCTCTAGCATGCATTGTATGTTGGTCTCGTCCTTTGTCACGGGAAGCCGGAAGGTCCATATCACCTTCTTAATTATACACATGGGGCACTGCGCCCCCAAATGCGCAAGTAAGAAGAGATAATTTTCCGGGCTCTCGTGTCCGTAAAATGCATTCATATCATGCATCGCATAAGCATCTCTTCATAACATCATAATGTACATATCCTGCATTTGTCCGTTATCATATTCCAGCCTCACATTTTGCATGAGTCATGGCATCATCATGCATATGCGTTCAACAAACTTTTTGATCTGCAAAATTGCATACCATTTGTTTTCATGTTTGCTCATCCTTGCGTTTTCCTCTACAAAACAAAAACAAAAAAGGGGGAAGCGTGAAACTTCACACTACATTCTTAGTTTCATGTGTTAGGCACCACGAGCCAACCATGTTGGGATCATAAACCTGTTTCACTTAAAAACAAAATAATTGAACATGGTACCTAATGCATGGTTAACTAGGAAATGGTGTTTCTTCGGGCATCTCAATTTCATAATTACATTTTCCGTGCATAAGCTTAAAGTATGCCCGAGTCATTCATCCCTATGAGATGTTGTTGAAGTATTGGCGATCAGAATTGCCATTCCTTGGATTATAGGGTTGAACCAAGCTCATGCTTTTACAAAAAGGTTCATCAAGTCAAGTTGAAATATGGAAGTAACCGTCTTGCAAAATTGGGGCAAAAGATGAATCGAGTCACATCACTGCTTCATCTACTGCCAAACATATTTAGGATTATTAATGTCCTTGTTACTTCCAGTTTCACCTTGACAAAGATGTCATGGACCATGTTGAAAATCTAAATTGATTCAACCCCATATCTTGCGTAAAAATTCGCAATACTTCAATTGTACATCATTCGCATGCATCCATGCTTTTCATTGGTTGCATTGCTCGTTGCATTCTTTCCTTGAAAAATAAAATAAAATGAACTTAATCATTGTTATAAAAAAGAAAGGGACACGCTTTACGACGCCCTTACCGAACTCGTGCTAGAGCTAGAGTAATGGGTGAAGTAGAGGAGATACAAGAGAAGATGAAGGCCGACATGGAGGCCATTAAAGAGAAAATGGCCACAATGATGGAGGCCATGATGAGCGTGAAGAAGATAATGGAAGCCAATGCGGTTGCAATTGCCGCTACCAGCGTTGTTGCTAAGGTGAACCTGACGTCCCCATCCGGCCTCAAGCAAATGAATCATCCAACCTCAAATATGGTAGGCAAAGATTTAGGAAGTACGGGCGGCCCCCATGATGTGCAAATTCAAAACGAGCACGCCTTCCCGTCATATGGCTTGCCTCTCAACTATACGCCACCCAATGTGGCGTACACTCCCAATAAGAATGTCAATAACTCCACTCCTATACCCATTGAAAGCCAGCAACCCCAAACTGATCATGCACATGTCTCTTAAACCGTGGAAGAGACCCATGAAATTCCCCATCACAATTTAGCCGACTTCGAGCCTTGGCTCGGATATACCACTGAAGGGCAAGCAGTTGGTGGTATACCCCTACAAAACCCTTTGGAGGGCCCTCAGTATCACCCACAACTGCACCTCTTGCATTCCACAGCGGTTAAAAACCCTCATGACTATGGCAGGAATGGGAAAGTTGGATCATCTAGAGGAAAGGCTCAGGGCCATTGAAAGGAGGTGAAGATTATGCCTTTGCTAACCTAGAAGAGTTGTTCCTAATACCCAAACATGGTCATTCCCAAGTTCAAGGTGCCGGACTTTGGCAAGTACAAGGGGACTACTCGCTCCAAGAACCATCTAAAGATGTACTGTCGGAAGATGGGGGCATACGCAAAAGATGAGAAACTGCTGATACATTTTTCCTGAGAAAGTCTTACTAGGACAACTGTCGCCTGGTATACTAACTTAGGAACCTTCTTGAGTCCATTCTTGGAAGGACCTAATGGTTGCCTTCATTAAGCAGTGTCAGTACAATTCTGATATGGCTCCGGATAGGATGCAACTACAAAAAGTGTGCAAAAAGGGGGCACGAATCTTTCAAAGAATACGCCCAAAGATGGAGAGACTTGGCAACTCAAGTAGCACCCCCAAAAACAGAGAAAGAGATTATCACAATGATAGTAGACACGTGACCGGTGTTCTACTATGAAAAAAATGGTGGGTTACACACCTTCAAGTTTTACAGATTTGGTCTTCGCCAGCAAAAAGATCGAAGTGGATCCGAAAAGAGGCAAATTTGATCATCCTACTAGGACGACTGAGAAAACTGGGGCAAATGAAGAGGGTGAGAAAGAGGGAGAAACCCATGCTGTGACTGCCATTCCTATACGGCCAAGTTTCCCACCAACCCAACAATGTCATTACTCAGCCAATAACAAACCTCCTCCTTACCCACCACCCAGTTATCCACAAAGGCCATCCCTAAATCAACCACAAAGTCTGTCTACCGCACTTCCAATGACGAAGACCACTTTTAGCACAAACAAAAAAAAAACACCAACAAAAAGGAATTTTGCAGCAAAAAGCCTATAGGGTTCACCCCAAATTCCGTTGTCATATGCTAAACTTGATCCCATATCTACTTGATAATTCAATGGTAGCCATAACCCTAGCCAAGGTTCATCAACCTCCATTTCTCCAAGAATACGACTCAAACGCAACGTGTGCTTGTCACGGAGAAGCCCCGGGGCGTTCCATTGAGCATTGTAGGGCTCTGAAGCGTAAGGTGCAAGGTCTAATTGATATGGGCTGGCTGAAATTTGAGGAGAATCGCTTGTTGAATCCTAACATTAACAAGCAACACCATACATGGGGCAATTCTGGAAGCTGTTGTTATGACTCATCAGGATTTTCAAGTTTATGCCATAAACCACAGTTACAATGTTAAATGATATGGATAAAATGGACATCCTCTCACGAACACATCTTTGCTTATTCAACTTCCACCGGAATGTGAGTGTAAGCCATTGGTCTGTTTGCTCAAGCAACCTGCGCTCCTGAGTGTTGACTTCCAAGACCGTTCAATCAGAGATTACTCATCTTGCACGTTGGTGGGGGTGCCGTAAAACAACGAGCAAAGTTCAAAACAAATAAGTTTCAAAATAAAAAATAAGTTTCAAAATAAAAAATAAAAAGGCATTTGATTGACTGTGTTTTCAAGTAAAAATATAGACGTTCATGTGACCTCATTTTGTCTTTTTAGAGAGAAGTGAGTTATCAAGAATAGGATGTTGGACAAATGGCCTCAGTTACCTTGAGAAGAAGAGGGGATTGAATTAAGATACGAATATTATTCCCCAATTAAACTTTCACTCTCTCTTTTCGGATTAACAATGCACATAGGGACAACCCTTCCCTTGTGTTCAAGAATCCTCTACTACAAGAGACCCATGGTCTCTTAATCCCTTTTCAGAAATAAGAAGGAGAAATCTCTCTTAAAAGGGATAGATTGTACGATGAAGACCAATCAAAATTCCTTATTGAATATGCAAGTGGTTGACCAAGGAATCTTTTGAGAGGATAAGACATTTCAGTTCAGAAAAACTCATGGTCTTTCGAGAGGATAAAACTGTTTGGGCAATGAAAACTCTCTTTAAAACATTTGAATGGCCGTTCATAAAACATTTGAATAGATATGTCTCTTGGAAATTATTTTCTGAAAATCCCCTCTGGTAATCAATTACAAGACTTATGTAATCGATTACAGGTTTTAAAAATTTGAATTAAAACATTTTCAACTAATGGTAATCGATTACCAGAGAGCAAATCTCAATTTGAAAGGATACAATTCCTTGGTCAAACCTTTTGTTTCAATTTGGAAACTTCTTCCTAAAGATTCTAAGAGATCAAACTTGATAATATATCTTGACTTTTTTGGATTCTTGTCTTGAATAAAAGCATTTGATCCTTTAGCATCATCAAAACATCAAAACATCTTGCTTCTACATAGGAGTCATTTGACTTAATCCATCAACTAAAAAAAAAATCCTTCAACTATTTCTCGTCCTTGGAAAATTCTTTTTGCAAGAATCAACTGCTTCTTTCATTCTTCCTCACTACGAGGTCGTGAAAACAAGACAACACTTGGTACCTCTAAGCCCTACACTGGGACAACGAAAGGCACCATGCAAAAACCTCAAGCGAACCTAGGGGCAGATTAGAAGTTCTCACCCAATAGGTTCCCTCCTACAAGGTCATGACGAAAGGCAACGATTGGTACCTCAAAGCCTTACACTGGGGCAATGAGGGGCACCATGCATGAGCCTCAAGTTAACATAGGGGCCGATCAAAAGTTCTCACCCATCGATGTTTTCAACAAAAAAAGGGGGGACAAACCCTAGGATTTCGATGGATTGATTAAACATCAAACGACTCCATTGCCGTCACTCCAAAATGGTCAAGTGACTAAATCAAAAAGAACATACACTTTGAGGGAGTTCCCGGAGAGATTTGCAAAAGATAGGATAAGGTCGCATGAATTATCACCTCTTTCAAAAGGACAGTCAATCTATGTTTTCCAAAAAAAAAAATCAAATCAAAATCAAAATCAAAATAGGGAAAGAATGTCATGAACATTGTACAACTTTCCATTACATTGCATTGTTTCACATGAAGTCCGCATTTACCAAATTTCACGACAAAGGTTGCATGCATCTGCATCCCTAAAAATCATGTTAACTGCATAGATTTCCTACATCTAAGGTCCAAATCTTATGGATTTGGGATGACCGGCCCTCTCGATGAGTCGATCTCTTGCTTTCTCATAAGGGTGGACCCTTGGGTACTTGTACCTATCACCTTTAGAGGACTACACGTCCTCGCCTTGAGAGGACTACACGTCCTCACCTTCGTAGGGCTACACGCCCTCACCATCAGAGGGCTGCACGCCCTCACCTCTAGAGGACTATAAGTCCTCGCCTTGAGAGGGCTACACGCCCTCACCTTGGGTACTAGTTACCCTCACCGTTGAGAGGACTACACGTCCTCGCCTTGAGAGGACTACACGTCCTCGCCTTGAGAGGACTACACGTCCTCGCCTTGAGAGGACTACACGTCCTCACCATCAGAGGGCTGCACGCCCTCACCTCCAGAGGACTACATGTCCTCGCCTTGAGAGGGCTACACGCCCTCACCTTGGGTACTAGTTACCCTCACCGTTGAGAGGACTACACGTCCTCGCCTTGAGAGGACTACACGTCCTCACCATCAGAGGGCTGCACGCCCTCACCTCCAGAGGACTACATGTCCTCGCCTTGAGAGGGCTACACGCCCTCACCTTGGGTACTAGTTACCCTCACCGTTGAGAGGACTACACGTCCTCGCCTTGAGAGGACTACACGTCCTCACCATCAGAGGGCTGCACGCCCTTACCTCTAGAGGACTACATGTCCTCGCCTTGAGAGGGCTACACGCCCTCACCTTGGGTACTAGTTACCCTCACCGTCAGAGGACTACACGTCCTCGCCTTGAGAGGACTACACGTCCTCACCACCAGAGGGCTGCACGCCCTCACCTCCAGAGGACTATAAGTCCTCGCCTTGAGAGGGCTACACGCCCTCACCTTGGGTACTAGTTACCCTCACCGTTGAGAGGACTACACGTCCTCGCCTTGAGAGGACTACACGTCCTCACCAACAGAGGGCTGCATGCCCTTACCTCCAGAGGACTACATGTCCTCGCCTTGAGAGGGCTACACGCCCTCACCTTGGGTACTAGTTACCCTCACCGTCAGAGGACTACACGTCCTCGCCTTGAGAGGACTACACGTCCCCACCACCAGAGGGCTGCACGCCCTCACCTCCAGAGGACTATAAGTCCTCGCCTTGAGAGGGCTACACGCCCTCACCTTGGGTACTAGTTACCTTCACCTTCAGAGGACTACACGTCCTCGCCTTCAAAAGGTCATGTACCTTCAACTTCAGAGGACTACACGTCCTCGCCGTCAAAGGGTCATGTGCCTTCACCTTTGTAGGGCTACATGCCCTCACCTTCAGAGGACTACACGTCCTCGCCATCATAGGACTACACTCCCTCGCCTTCGAAAGGCGACACGTCCTGAACTTCAGAGGGCTACACGCCCTCGCCTTTAGAGGACTACGCGTCCTCACTTTCAGTGGGCTCCATATCCACACCTTAAGATAATTTAAGGTCCTCTATCCTTAAATGCTTAACCGAGACTTGCACTCCCGGTTAAGGGACCAGTAGTTTCCTTTTAACGGTTCCTGGGCCACCCCCTGATATTGGAGGAGGGCCAACTGTGCGAGCACAACCAGAGAGGGAGGCTATCACACAGCTACTATGCATATTGGGGCAAGATTTCACCCGTGCCGCTGCAAAGAGAAGAGTGCGGACCATGCGCACCAACATGACCACTCTTACACAAATATAGATGACATTGCTACTTAGCAACATTCTGCCCAGCGACCGCAATGCCAATCTCCCCCTGCGGAAGTATCAGTTGGTCTGTGCCGTCCCGACATGGGTAAGTATGCATATGGTTCAACTGATTTCTGATACCATTTATTTGTTTGCAGGGATCGCACCCACAAAGACACCCAGTGAACCTGAAGAAGTCCAACAGGGCCCTGGGGTTTCCAACTCTGGTTACGGGCCTCTATCAGTCCTACAGGGTGCCCGTACCCCCCCGGCAAGGTCACGTCATCATAGGTAAGTATGCACATCGCTCAACTGATTTCTGATTTCATCTATTGTTTGCAGGGATTGCGCCTGCAAGACACCCAGTGGACCCGAAGAAGTCCAACAGGGTCTTGGAGTTGTCAAGCTCTAATTACGGGTCTCTGTCAGTTCTACGGAGTACCTGTCACCTCCAGCAAGGGCATCAGGCCCCCTACTAATCGAGCTTTCATCAAGAAGTACTGCGCCCCCAGGCAGACGCAGGGCGAGACACCACAGTAGCATTAGGATGGCCGATAGCGGGCAATAGACGCACCGCCACCACCTTTAGAGTTCACCTCTGCTCATCCACAAAAAAGTTAGAGCGTTGCCTACGACACATGGCCGACCCATAGGCGACCAAATCCAAAGCCAAAGGTAAGCAAAGTACTAGGTCAGTGACCGACAAGTCATAAGGCGTCCAGCTAAAGACGTTAAAGAAGCGCTACTAGGAGGCAACCTAGTACCTTTTGAATCTATGCTTGTTATTTGATCACTTTTCATAGTAAGACACACCTAGTTGCTCATGATCCTAGGAATTTAAATAAAACAAGCGCAAGCTCGGAAGGTAGTCATACCTCACAAAATATATATATGTATGTTTAGGTAGTGAAAATACCTTAGATATGCATGTATGTAAACAAAAAAACACTTCACAAAATATATATGTATGTTTAGGTAGAAAGATACCTTAGATATGCATGTATGTAAACAAAAAAATACTTCACAAAATATATATATATGTATGTTTAGGTAGAGAGATACCTTAGATGTGCGTGTATGTAAACAAAAAAATACTTCACAAAATATATATTTGTATGTTTAGGTAGAGAGATACCTTAGATGTGCGTGTATGTAGCAAAAAAATACCTCACAAAACATATATATGTATGTTTAGGTGGCAAGATACCTTGGATATGCATGTATATAGCAAAAATACGTCACAAAAATATGCACATGTTTAGGTAGCAAAATACCTCATGAAAAAAAAAAAGAAGAAAAAAAAACAAACAAGAAAAAGAAATAAACAAATGATAATGATAAAAAAAAAAGAAGGAGAAAAAAGAAAAAATAAGTTGTCAAGCTGAAAAACCAACATGCTTTTGAAAAGAGATGACTTCCAACTTTTCTTTGGAAAAATTCACTGATCATAACTAGTTTTTGAAAAAAATGTGTATACACCTGAAGGGTGAATGCTGTGAAGATTTTCCCAGACGCCCAAAATGGACTCGGATGAATGCACAAATTGATAAAAGAACATATTTTGGAAACGTTGGGTTGACTAAAATAGAGGAAATGAATCCTGAGCCCTAGCATCACATGACTATAAAAATTTGACACTTGAGTGTCCGCATAGGTGCATGCATAACCAGTTTTGCATAAAATTTCCAAATCGTCATTTTTGCATTTGTGTCATGGAAATAATGTGGGGCATCCCTTTTTATCCTTGAACCAAACCAAACCCTGACATGTATCATGTCTAGCCATTCTACAAGCCTTGAGCCAAAATCCTGACTCACCATAAACCTTACCCTCGGAAGCAAAAAAAAAAAGAAGGAAAGGAAATTTCCAATCAAAGAGAAAGCAAAAAAGGAAGGAAAGGAAATTCCCAATCAAAGAGAAAGCAAAAAAGGAAGGAAAGGAAATTCCCAATCAAAGAGTGGGAGAAAGAGAAAAAAGAAAAGAAAGGAAATTCCCAATCAGAGAGTGGGAGAAAGAAAAAAGAAAAGAAAGAAAATTCCCAACCAAAGAATGGGAGAAAGTAAAAAAGAAGGAAGCTCCTGGTCAAAGAAACCAGAAGAAATGTGCAGAAAGGTCTTTGGACCAGACAATATCTGAACAGTACAGAATTTTCATCAAATGAACAAAAGAAAGAAAAGGAAACCATGACCTAAAGTGGTCTTCTCCCTTTGATTACCAACCAAAATCCTGTGCGTCGGTGACTTGTTCGCCTCGCGCAAAACCAAAACAGAAAAGGAAAAGGCAAAAAAATAATCAAAAGCCGAAAAACTCCCCAAAAGAACCCATTCCCAAGGGAAGTCCTATTTGATCCATGATCACGCATGTAATTTTTGATTTGATAGGAAATAATTTGCAAAGTCAAGTCATGACATATCTATGGTTCGGAATTAGGATGAAACACTTACCTGTGCGAGATTGATACACTTTGAGTGGATTTCTTCTATTTTTGTCGAACCCAGTGTTTCCTCTAAATGGTCATTTAGAAACGAAATGCTAACATCCAAAATCTCATTTATGGTTATGGGAGATTTCATCAGCAGACTCTCCTTCCCCGGTAGACGCATTGTTTTTCACTCAAAAAAGCATATGTTGCTCTAAATCAGTTGGAATATTTGTCTCTTTGCTAAAGCATGTTTGCATTTTAGTGGAGAAAACATCGAGACTTTTTCAAGTCTCACAAGTTATCCAGAACTACGTAGGTCTGAGTTCCTCATTGGAGGATACGTAGGAGCAAGAGCCTCGCTTTTGTCGACCACACCGCCTTTTGTTGCCATGACCCAAGAGCTGGTAGCCCGCGGAGACACCTTACGGTTATTCGCACCTCGTCATTCAGTGACCCCAAGTGTGATTGACGAGCAGAGGCCAATGTGGTCATCTGCGCCCTTTCCGGAGATGTCATCATCTTCCGATGGAGACTTTTCAAGTCTCACAAGTTATCCAGAACTACGTAGGTCTGAGTTCCTCATTGGAGGATACGTAGGAGCAAGAGCCTTGCTTTTGTCGGCCGCCCCATAATCTTTGTCATACTGACCCTGAGGTCATGTGACATGCACCCTTGTATCATCCAGAGGCGGCGGGCCCGATGATACGCGGAGATACCTTACGGTTATCCGCACCCTTTTGTCATCCAGAGGCGGCGGGCCCGATGACAAGCAGAGACAAAATTTGGTCATTCTGCACCCTTGTATCATCCAGAGGCGGCGGGCCCGATGATACGCGGAGATACCTTATGGTTATCCGCACCCTTTTGTCATCCAGAGGCGGCGGGCCCGATGACAAGCAGAGAGAAAATTTGGTCATTCTGCACCCTTGTATCATCCAGAGGCGGCGGGCCCGATGATACGCGGAGATACCTTACGGTTATCCGCACCCTTTTGTCATCCAGAGGCGGCGGGCCCGATGACAAGCAGAGAGAAAATTTGGTCATTCTGCACCCTTGTATCATCCAGAGGCGGCGGGCCCGATGATACGCGGAGATACCTTACGGTTATCCGCACCCTTTTGTCATCCAGAGGCGGCGGGCCCGATGATACGCGGAGATACCTTACGGTTATCCGCACCCTTGTGTCATCCAGAGGCGGCGGGCCCGATGATACGCGGAGATACCTTACGGTTATCCGCACCCTTGCGTTATCCAGAGGCGGCGGGCCCGATGATACGCGGAAATACCCGAGTGGTTATCCGTATAAACATTCTTTTGCTATCTGTAAGACAGAACGCTTGATAGCATGCAGAGGCTGACATAGTCTTCTGCACCTTTTGTTCCTCCGGGAACAACAAGTCATTTACATGCAGAAATTTCATGGTCGCCCGCGACTCTCGTCAAACGAGAGGAGCGAAATTAGTGTCATACACTAATTTTCGTCCGGGGACCTTTGCTTGATGACATGCGACCTTTCTTTGGTCCTTGTGAGGTGCTTGGCACCCATCATTAGGCGATTTGTGAAAATCCGGGAATGACAAGTCATGGTCACCCGCGACTCTCGTCAACCGAGAGGAGCGAAATTAGTGTCATACACTAATTTTCGTCCGGGGACCTTTGCTTGATGACATGCGACCTTTCTTTGGTCCTTGTGAGGTGCTTGGCACCCATCATTAGGCAATTTGTGAAAATCCGGGAACGACAAGTCATGGTCGCCCGCGACTCTCGTCAACCGAGAGGAGCGAAATTAGTGTCATATACTAATTTTCGTCCGGGGACCTTTGCTTGATGACATGCGACCTTTCTTTGGTCCTTGTGGGGTGCTTGGCACCCATCATTAGGCAATTTGAGAAATTCCGGGAACAACAAGTCATTTACATGCGGAAATTTTTATGGTCACCAGCGACTCTCCTCAAATCGAGAGGAACGAAATTAGTGTCTTATCTTTACTTCCCTTTTATCTCCAATAAAAGACAAGTAAAGAGGGGCAACTGTCATACCCTAATTTCGTCCGGGGACCTTTGCTTGATGACATGCGACCTTTCTTTGGTCCTTGTGAGGTGCTTGGTATCCATCATGAGGCAATTTGTGAAATTCCCGGACATGCCGAAAAAGAAAAGAAAATATTGATGCACAATCCGTAAGGTTCCGTGACACATCGGAAATCAAATGGAAGCATCGTTGCGTAATTAAGTGAGGTTCCGTAACATTCCGTGAGTCAAAAAGGGGATGATTATGTAATCCGCAAGGTTCCGTAACATTACGGAAAGAAAACAAGTATCGTTACGAAATTCGTAAGTTTCCGTAACTTTACGAAAAAAGAATTACCAAAAAAAAGCAGAGGGGGGTGTACTTAGTAAAAATGGTGGTGCAAATAGCACCCAGGCCCACTTGGGCCCTCCAGAATATTCCTCCAGAAGGCTGTTGCTTCTGGAGGAAGCAACCTGGCTCGCCTGGGCGAGCTGGGCGGCAACCACCTCCCCTATTTTGCTATAAATAGGGGAGGAAGTGAAGAAGAAAGGGGTTCAGCCCCTTAGGCACTTTTCTCTCTTTCGAATTTGCTTGGAAAAATTGTTTCCGTGAAGAAAATCTAAGCCGAGGCGCTTCCGAAACGTTTCCGTAACATTTTCCGTGAGGGATTTCGCAAAGGTTTTGACCGTTCTTCGACGTTCTTCATTCGTTCTTCATCGTTCTTCAATCTTCAACGGGTAAGTACCTCGAACCAAGCTTTTCGATTCATTCTATGTACCCTTGGTGGTCCACATTGTGTTTCGTGCATTTTTATTCTCGTTTTGTTTACTTTTTATACCCCCTCTTGACGTGCTTAAGCCATTTTACTTAAGTCATTTCTCGCTTAACTTAAAAATAAAATCAATTTCCACCGAACGTTTGAATTGTATTATCCGTTAACTTCGGTTAAAATGAATTCCGACCGTTCGGTCGTGCCGTAACCACGTTGGAAATCAAAAAGAGGTAAAAAATAATATAATAATCAAAAAACATCTTTTTAGTAAAATAAAGCAGAAAATCAATCGGACGTTTTCTCTTTGGGATTTCTCATTCTTAATCGAATTGATTAATAACTAAAGTGAAACTAAGGCTAAAATCAACTCGCCTAGTCAAGCTCGTCCACAAAAATAGGCTTTTGAAGTTTGTCATTTCAATTTCTCACTAAGTAAAATGGATCATTTTTAAGGTCCAACGCCTTAAAATGATCACCACTTAAGTAAAAAAGAATCGCTTGATAAGCAAGAACTACGTAGGTCTGAGTTCCTCATTTGAGGATACGTAGGAGCAAAATCCCCGCTTTTGTCGACCACCCCAAGAGATCGTTAATGGTCCAATGCCTTAACGTTTCTCTCCCTTCAAAAACAAGAGATCGTTAATGGTCCAAAGCCTTAACGTTTCTCCCCTTTCAAAATCAAAAGATCGTTTAATGGTTCAACACCTTAAATGACCTTTTGTTCAATAAAAACATATTTTGCAAAAAAGACAAAAACAACTTAACCAAACACTTTGTTCCGAAAGAACTACGTAGGTCTGATTTCCTCATCACGAATTGAGGAATACGTAGGAGCAAAGGGAAACACCCTTGTCGACCACAAAAAAGAGAAAAATATAAAAAGGGTATAAAGGATATAAGGACATAAAAGGGAACGTAAAAATCAAAGTCATGTTTGCACATTCGATTAAAGGCTTCCGTCCCTTGGGACGGACGTGTGGGGTGCTAATACCTTCCCCATGCGTAAATACAACTCCCGAACCTTTCACTTAAAAGTTCGTAGATCGCGTCTTTTCCGGTTTTTCCGACGTTTTCCTCAAATAAACGTTGGTGGCGACTCCGCGCGTATTCCTTTCGTGGAACACGCATCCCGCGAGTCTCGCGTCGCCCTCCCGCCGAAGGGTAGGTTGCGACAGATCTTATATTATATATCTTGATAGCAAAAGACATAACGCCCTAACAAGGAGAAAAACACCAAAGCTTAGGCCCAACTAAAGGGTAAAAACCAACGAATTACATTATGCCCGCCACGGAAACTTCGGGTCGTTCAACAACTTGCCAGTTTCCTAATTGGAAATCAGGAAGGCACGACTATACCTAGTTTGAACGCTCTTGGGGGGCTTCGTCGTGTATCATGGTGACTTGCTCTGCACACCTCCAGCCCACACTCATGAAGCTCTTACTGATGTGACATGGAGGGGCCTCTTTCACTTGTGGCCTTTGTTGTTGGCACATGCCCCCGCTTCTCCTTTCTAAGGCGCGTGGGCCTATAGCCTAGCCCAAACCTCCCGTAGTTTTCCTTGAATTCCACCAAGCTAGCCACACCATCGTTGTTCTTTCCTAAACCCATTTCGGGCTCATATCCATGTCCTAACATCACACGGGCTACCATCATCACAGCGTCAGACATGCGGGATTTCATCAGGAGGAATTCCACAAAAGCGTTGCTCACTACCTCAAAGGACTGAAAAGCCGTCTCCAAGGATTCTTCCGCAACTTCGACATACAACATAGAAGAATAGCAACTTACTAAATGCCCTTCCACCACGAACTTCAATTTTTGGTGGAGCATTGAAGGGACCACCCCAACTGAGTGAATCCAAGGTCGGCCCAAAAGACAGCTGTAGGCCGGATTGATATCCATTACTTGAATGTGACTTGGCAAGCGTGGGGTCCAATTTGGATTGGGAGGTCAATCTCCCCTATAATTTGGCAGGTGCCATCAAAAGCCCGCACTATCATGGAGCTCGGCCTTAGGTGAGAGGTGTTGAATGGTAGTTTGTCCATCATGCTTTTGGGCATCACGTTAAGTGATCAGCCATTGTCAATGAGCACCTTGGCCACAATGTGATCCATACACTTGACAGACACGTGTAGGGCCCTATTGTGTCCCCGTCCTTCGACAGAGATCTCTTCCTCGACGAAGGTGAGGTAGTTATTAGCAGTAATATTGTTGCCAATGCCCTCGAAGCCTTCCACGAAGATATCTTGGGCCATGTGGGCCTCATTCAAAACTTTAACCAGCAACGCCCGGTGAGGTTCGAAACTCATGAGCAGTTCCAAAAGGGAGACCCTAGCTGGGGTTTTGTTGAGCTATTTAATCACTTTGAACTCGCTCTGTTGAATTATCTGGAGGAACTCATTGGCCTCTTCCACTGATACCTTCCTTCCGCTGGAGTCGCCTCCTTTCTCCGTGAATCTCGTAGTCGAAACGTCCTCATCCAAAGTGGGGCCCGCTTCGTTGGTCTCTTCCGCGTCCACCTTTGCCTTCCCCTTGGCGTCCATGAGTTGCACTGACATGTTAGGCGATGCAAAGACATGACTGCTATGGGTCACACCACTTATGCCAGTGATGTTGGTAACTTTGGCAGAAAGTAAGTCAATGCCGGTGGCCTCGTCTTTCTTTCGCTTGGCTTCGGAGGGGTGTATGTCTATGGTACCACCTTGTCGCTTCGGTAAGGGAAGGGGACAGGTTTGCTACCTGGGATAGGTCAAGAATCTCGGGGTTTCTGGGAGGCCACATCCCTAGTGAAGTGTATCACCAAAGGCTTGGGTTTAATAGGGCTTTCTTTGTCCGTTAACTGCATGCACACGTGTTGTTCTCCCTTGTTCCCTTCACTAATCTCAAACTGGCCTTGGTCCATCAATTGTTGTAACAACTCCTCCGCCATTGAACTTGTTTCCATGTCATGTGATGCACCCAAACGCATCAAACAGGGGTCCCCTTTGGGCCCATTGTCATACCCTAATTTCGTCCGGGGATTATTATTTGATGATATACAACCTTTGATTGGCCGCTTCGAGATACTTGGCACCCTTTGTTGCACAATATGTGAAGTCCCGAGACGTGCCGAAAATCAAAAGGAAGCAGGCTTACGCGATCCGTGAAAATTCCGTAATGTGACGGAAATCGAAAGGAGGTGTTTTTCGCAATCCGTAAGTTTTCGTAACTTCTTCAAAAGCTAAAAAAAGAGTAAATACATAATCCGTAAGAATTCGTAACCTTGCGGAAGGAAAATAAGTATCATTACGAAATTCGTAAAGTTTCGTAACGTTACGGAAAAAGAATTACCAAAAAAGGTAAAGGGGGTGCATTTAGTAAAAGGGGGGTACAAATAGCAATCAGGCCCACTTGGGCCTTCCAGATTCTTCCTCCAGAAGGTTGTTGCTTCTGGAGGAAGCAACCTTGCTCGCCTGGGCGAGCTGGGTGGCAAGCTCCTCCCCTATTTTGCTATAAATAGGGGGAGGAGTGAAGAGGGAAGGGGTTCAGCCTACTTGGCACTTCTTATTCTCTCGAAATTGCTGAGGAAAATTGTTTCCGTGAAGAAAATCTAAGCCGAGGCGCTTCCGTAACGTTTCCGTAACGTTTCCGTGAGTAATTACGCGAAGATTTTCAACCGTTCTTCGACATTCATCGTTCGTTCTTCGTTTTCTTCAATCTTCAACTGGTAAGTACCCCAAACCGAGCTTTTCAATTCATTCTATGTACCCGTGGTGGTCCACATTTTGTTTCATGTATTTTTATTATCGTTTTCATTCGCTTTCTATACCCCCTTTTGGCGTGCTTCAGTCATTTATTTAAGTCATTTCTCGCCTAATCAAAAAATAAAATAAATTTCCACCGATCATTTGAATTGTATCATCCGTTAATTTCGGTTAAAATGAATTCCGACCGTTCGGTCGTGCCGTAACTACATTGGAAATCAAAAAAGAGGTAAAATAATAATATAATAATAAAAAAAATGTCTTTTAGTAAAATGAAGCAAAAATCAATCGGACGTTTTCTCTTTGGGATTTTTCATTCTTAATCGAATTGACTAATAACTAAAGTGAAACTAAGGCTAAAATCAACTCGCCTAGTCAAGCTCGTCCACAAAAAAGTGAGTAAAAATGGTTTGAAAGTTTATCATTTCGATTTCTTACCAAGTTAAATGGATCATTTTTAAAGGCCCAACACCTTAAAAATGATCACAATTCAAGTAAAAAGAATCGCTTGATTCACTCTTAAGAAAGAACTACGTAGGTCTGATTTCCTCTCCATAGGAGGGTACGTAGGAGCAAAAGCCCCGCTTTTGTCGACCTCAAAAAATAAAAAGAAATAAAAGTTAAGGTAATACAATTTCCACAATTCTAAAAAATAGGTTGTTGTCCTTTGAGACAAACGTGAGAGGTGCTAATACCTTCCTCAAACGTAAATACAACTCCCGAACTTAGAATTTTTATTTTGACCGATTTCCTTCGGTTTTTCCGACGTTTTCCACAAATAAATGTTGGTGGCGACTCCGCGCATCTTTCCTCCTTTGGAAAGCGCACCCGTGAGCCTTGCCTCGCTCGCCCGCAAAAGGGCACGTTGCGACAGTTGCCGACTCCACTGGGGACCTTTTTGTGAGTTAGGCCTATTCTAAGGAATTGTGGAATTGTGAAACCTTGTGTGTGCATTTATTGAACTGTGTAAAGTGTAAATAACTGCTGTCTTTTTTCACATTTTTACACTAAGCACCCACGGGTTTGAATAAAAAAGGGGGCCCTATACCCGGGTTCATGGGAATTTAAGGAGTGGAGGTGAATCTATCATCATGCTAGGTCTCCGACTTGCTTGATGATAGTGAAACCTCGTCTAGAGCTTTCTCTCTTTATAATATGTTGTCGCTGGTATTCCATACCGCCACAATATTATTATCTTGAGTGATGATACCTCTAGAAAACAGCCGTGTGAACTATGAATCGTAGAGAGTAGTTATTAGAGACCCCTAGATATTATCCTGTAGGTCCCTAGAATAGGGGCACAGAGCAAACACGCTACATGCCGTTTTAAGATTGCCATTGCATGTAGTCCTAAATGTCATGTACGCCTTTGCTTGTAATTATTTGTGGATATTGTCGTACTATGTGCATCCCCGTGTTATGCTTTTGTGCGTCTGCGTCATGTCGTCACGCACGCGTTGTATGTTGATATCATCTTTTGTCATGGGAAGCCGGAAGATCCATATCACCTTCTTAACTACACACATGGGGGCACTGCACCCCCAATTGTGCAAGTAAGAAGAGATAATTTTTCGGGGCTCTCGTGTCTGTAAATGCATTCATATCATGCATCGCATAAACATCTCTTCAGCATCATAATGAACATATCGTTCCTGCATTTGTCCGTTATCACATTCCAACCTCACATTTTGCATGGGTCATTGCATCATCATGCATATGTGTTCAACAAACTTTTTGTTTTCATGTTTGCTCATGCGTGATCCTTGCATTTTCCTCTGCAAGACAAAAACAAAAAGAAAGCGCGAAAATTCACGCTGCATTCTTAGTTGCATGTGTTAGGTACCATGAGCCAACCATGTTGGGATCATAAACCCATTTCTAAAATTAAAAAAAAAACACACAAACAACAAAACAAAATGATTGAGCATGGTACCTAATGCGTGGTTAATTATGAAAGGATGTCTCTTCGGGCATCTCAATCTCATAATTACATTTTCCATGCGTAGCATGCGTATTCTCGAGTCTTTCATCCCTATGAAATGTTGTTGAAGTATTGGCGATCAAAATTGCCATTCCCTGGGTTATGGGGTTGAACCAAGCTCGTGCTTTTACGAAAAGGTTCATCGAGTCAAGTTGAAGCATGGAAGTAACCATCTTGGAAAAATTGGGGCAAAAGATGGATCGTGTTACATCATTGCTTCGTCTACTGCCAAACACATTTAGGGCTGTCGATGTCCCTGTTACTTCCAGTTTCACCTTGACGGAGATGTCATGGACCATGTTGAAAATCTAAATTGATTCAACCCCATATCCAGTGTAAAAATTTGCAATACTTCAACTGTGCATCATTCGCATACATCCATGTTGTTCATTGGTTGCATTGCTCATTGCATTCTTTCCTTGAAAAAAAAGAACTTAATCATTGTTATAAAAAAAACATGCTTTACGGTGCCCTTACCGAACCCGTGCTAGAGCTAGAGTAATGGGTAAAGCGGAGGAGGTACAAGAGTAGATGGAGGCCGACATGGAGGCCATGAAAGAGCAAATGTCCGCAATGATGGAGGCCATGATGAGCGTGAAGAAGATAATGGAAGCCAATGCGGTTGCAATTTCCGCTACCAGCGTTGTTGCTAAGGTGAACCCGACGTCCCCATTCGGCATCAACCAAATGAATCATCCAACCTCAGATATGGTAGACAAAGATTTGGGAAGTATGGGCGGCCCCCATGATGTGCAAATTCAAAACGAGCACGCCTTCCCGCCATATGGCTTGCCTCTCAACTATACGCCACCCAATATGGCGTACACTCCCAATAAGAATGTCAATAAACTCCACTCCTATACCCATTGAGAGCCAACAACCCCAAACTGATCATGCACATGTCTCTTAAACCGTGGGGGAGACACATGAAATTCCCCATCACAATCTAGCCGACTTCGAGCCTTAGCTCAGATATGCCACTGAAGGGCAAGCAGTTGGTGGTATACCCCTTGAAAACACTTCGGAAGGCCCTCAGTATCACCCCCAACTACACCTCTTGCATTCCACAACAAGTAAAAACCCTCATGCTATGGCAGAAATGGGAAAGTTGGATCATCTAGAGGAAAGGCTCAGGGCCATTGAAGGAGGTGAAGATTATGCCTTTGCTAACCTTGAAGAATTGTTCCTAGTACCCAATATCATCACCCCTCCCAAGTTCAAGGTGCCAGACTTTGACGAGTACAAGGGGACTACTTGCCCCAAGAACCATCTAAAGATGTATTGTCGGAAGATGGGGGCATACGCAAAAAATGAGGAATTGCTGATACATTCCTTCCAAGAAAGATTTACTGGGGTAGCTGTTACCTGGTACACTAACTTGGAACCTTCCCGAGTCCATTCTTGGAAGGACCTAATGGTTGCCTTCGTTAGGCAGTGCCAGTATAATGTCTTCGGATAGGATGCAACTATAGAACATGTGCAAAAAGGGGGGCACGGATCTTTCGAAGAATACGCCCAAAGGTGGAGAACCTGGCAACTCAAATGGCACCTCAATGACAAAAAAAATGATGACAATGATAGTAGACACATTACCAGTATTCTCCTATGGAAAATGGTGGGTTACACACCTTCAAGCTTTGCAGATTTGGTCTTTGCCGGCGAAATGATCGAAGTGGGTCTAAAAAGAGGCAAATCTGATCATTTTGCTTTGATAAATGCAAAAAAAACTGGGGCAAGTAAAGAGGATGAGAAGGAGGGAGAAACCTATGCTGTGACTGCCATTCTTATACGACCAAGTTTCCCACCAACCCAACAATATCATTACTCAGCCAATAACAACCCTTCTCATTACCCACCACCCAGTCATCCACAAAGGCCATCCCTAAAATCAACCACAAAGCCTACCTACCGCACTTCCAATGACAAACATCACCTTTAGCATAAACCAAAACACCAACCAAGAAATGAATTTTGCAGTGAAAAAGCCTGTAGAATTCACCCCAATTCTAGTGTCCTATGCTAACTTGCTCCCATATCTACTTGATAATTCAATGGTAGCCATAACCCTAGCCAAGGTTCATCAACCTTCATTTCTCTGAGAATACGACTCGAACGCAATGTGTGCTTGTCACGGAGAATCCCCGGGGCGTTCGATTGAGCATTGTAGGGCTCTGAAGCGTAAGGTGCAAGGTCTAATTGATGCGAGCTTGCTGAAATTTGAGGAGAATCGTGTAAATCCTAACATTGACAAGAGATGCCACACATAGGGCAATTTTGAAAGCTGTTGTTAGATGTCTCTAATGACCCATCAGGATTTTCAAGTTTGTACCATTATTGTAAACCACAGTTACAATGTTAAAAGAAATGGATAAAGTTGATATCTTTGTCCCTCATCCTCTCGCAAACGCATCTTTTCAACTTTCACCGGAATGTGGGTGCAAGCCATTGGTCTGTTTGCTCAAGTGACCTGTGCTCCTGAGTTTGGACTTCCAAGACCGTTCAATCAGAGATTACTCGTCTTGCACGTTGGTGGGGGTGCCGTAAAACAACGAATAAAGTTCAAAACAAATAAGTTTCAAAATAAAAATAAAAAAGGGGTTAAAAAAAAGCATTTGATTGACTGTGTTTTCAAGACGTTCATGTGACCTCATTTTATCATTCCAGAAAGTTTGTCTTTTTAGAGAGAAGTGAGTTATCAAGAATAGGATGTTGGACAAATGGCCTCAATTACCTTAAGAAAAAGGGGGGGGGGGGTTGAATTAAGATACGAAGACTATTCCCCAATTAAACTTTTGCTCTCTCTTTTCGGATTAACAATGCACCATGAATTACTCAAAAGACAATTCGAAGTAAACTTCTTTAAAGAAAAAGATAAATAGCAATAAATAAAAGAAGTTTAAGGGAAGAGAGAAATGCAAACTTGATTTATACTGGTTCGGCCACTTCCCGTGCCTACGTCCAGTCCTCAAGCAACCCACTTGAGATTTTCCATTCTGTTTGTAAAACTCTTTTTACAAAGTCTGAACCACACAGGGACAACCCTTCCCTTGTATTCAGGAATCCTCTATAACAAGAGACCCATGGTCTCTTAATCCCTTTTCAGAAATAAGAAGAAGAGAAGAAGAAACCTCTCTTAAAAGGGATAGATTGTATAATGAAGATCAATCAAAATTCTTTATTGAGTATGCAAGTGGTTGACCAAGGAATCTTTTTGAGAGGATAAAGCTGTTTGGGCAATGAAAAGTCTCTTTAAATTCGTGTTTCCAAGTCACCTTTGATTGTCATTCATAAAACATCTAAATAAATGTGACTTGGAAATTATTTTCTGAAAATCCCCTCTGGTAATCGATTACAAGACTTGTGTAATTGATTACAGACTTTAAAATTTGAATTAAAACGTTCAATAAACTGCTGGTAATCGATTACCATCCATGTGTAATCAATTACACATTATAAATTTTGAATTCAAATTTCTAGTGACTGTGATAAACATTTTCAGTTGCTGGTAATCGATTACCAGAGAGAAAATCTCAATTTGAAATGATGGAATTCTTTGGTCAAACCTTTTGTTTTTTCAATTTAGAAACTTCTTACTAAAGATTCTAGAGATCAACTTGATCATATATCTTGATTTTCTTGGATTCTTGTCTTGAATAAAACTTAGAAGCACTTGATCCTTTAGCATCATCAAGACATCAAAACATCTTGCTTCTACATAGGAGTCATTTGACTTAATCCATCAACTGAAAAATCCTTCAACTATTTCTCGTCCTTGGAAAATTCTTTTTGCAAGAATCAACTGCTTCTTTCTTTCTTCCTCACTACGAGGTTGTGAAAACAAGACAACAATTGGTACCTCTAAGCCCTACACTGGGGCAACGAAAGGCACCATTCAAAAACCTCAAGCGAACCTAGGGGCAGATTAGAAGTTTTCACCCAATAGGTTCCCAGCTACAAGGTCATGACGAAAGATAACAATTGGTACCTCAAAGCCTTAAACCGGGGCAATGAGGGGCATCGTGCATGAGCCTCAAGTGAACATAGGGGCAGATCAAAAGTTCTCACCCGTCGATGTTTTTAAACAAGAAAAAAAAAAGGGATACAAGCCCTGGAATTTCAATAGATGGATTAAACGTCAAACGGCTCCATTGTCGTCGCTCCAAAATGGTCAAGTGACTGAATCAAACAAAATATACACTCTGAGGGAGTTCCAGGAGAGATTTGCAAAAGATAGGATAAGGTTGCATGAATTATCACCTTTTTCAAAAGGACAGTCAATCTGTGTTTTCCAAAAAAATTAAATCAAAATCAAAATCACAAAATAGGGAAAGAATGTCATGAACATTGTACAACTTTCCATTGCATTGCATTGTTTCATATGAGGTCAGCATTACAAAATTTCACGACAAAGGTTGCATGCGTCTGCATCCCTAAAAATCAGGTTAACTGCATAGATTTCCTACATCTCGTGTCCAATCTTGTTGGATGACCGGCCCTCTCGATGAGTCGATCTCTTGCTTTCTCATAAAGGTGGACCCTTGGGTACTAGTACCTATCACCTTTAGAGGACTATATGTCCTCGCCATCAGAGGACTGCACATCCTCGCCTGCAGAGGGCTGCACGCCCTCGCCTTTAGAGGGCTACGCGTCCTCATTTTCAGTGTGCTCCATATCCACACCTTAGGAGAATATAAGGTCCTTTTCCCTTAGATGCTTAACCGAGACTTGCGCTCCCGGTTAAGGGGCTCGTAGTTTCCTTTTATCAGTTCCTGGGCCACCCCCTGATATTGGAGGGCGACCAACTGTGCGAGCACATCCAGAGAGGGAGGCTATCACGCATCTACTATGCATATCGGGGCAAGATTTCACCGGTGCCACTGCAAAGAGACGAGTGCAGATCATGCGCACCAACATGACCACTCTTACGTGGATATGGATGACGTTGCTATTTAGCAACATTCTGCCCAGCAACCACAATGCCAATCTCCCCCTGCAGATGTATCAGTTGGTCTGTGCCGTCATGACATAGGTAAGTATGCACATGGCTCAATTGATTTCTGATGTCATCTATTGTTTGTAGGGATCGCGCCCACAAGACGCCCAGTGTGTAGATGCAATTGCCTTTGGTGTTTTGATGATGATCATGATGATATGATGCAATTGATGCAAATGGGCCTTTTCAAGATTAAATTCAAGACAATACTTCAAGATTACAAGTCACAACATCAAGGTGATCACTAGTATATTAGGAAGGGAATTCCTAATTGAATTAGCAAAAGGTTTGGCCAAGTAATTTAAATTAAAAAAGTGTTTTTCAAAGGATTTACTCTCTGGTAATCGATTACCAGAGGATGTAATCGATTACCAGTGGCCAAATACGTTTTACAACAGCTACTAAAATTTGAATTTAAATTTTAGACTGTGTAATCGATTACACAATTTTGGTAATCGATTACCAGCAGTTAATAAATGTTTTAAATCAAATTTTAAAAGCTGTAATCGATTACACAATTCCTGTAATCGATTACCAGACAAGATTTTCAGAAAAATCTTTCTAAGAGTCACAACTTCTCAAAGGGCTTTTTCATGACCACCAATGATGTATATATATGTGACTTATAACACGAATTTGCTCAGAGTTTTTCAGAACAAAAGTGTTTATCCTCTCAAAGAGCAAAATCATTTTTATCCTCTTAAGAATTCCTTGGCCAATTCAATTGCAATTCATTAAGGAATTATTTGAGTGCTCAATCTGTAAAATCTATCTCTTTCTAGAGAGATTCATTCTTCTTCTTCTCCTCATTCTCTAAGGGATTAAGAGACCGTGGGTCTCTTGTTGTAAAGGAATTCTAAACACAAAGGAAGGATTGTTCTTGTGTGTTTAGAACTTGTAAAAGGAATTTACAAGATAGTGCAACTCTCAAGCTGGTTGCTTGGGGACTGGACGTAGGCACAAGGGTGTGGCCGAACCAGTGTAAATCTGAGTTTGCACTTTCTCTTCCCTTAATCTCCTTTGTTTATTATTGCTTTATATTCATATTCAAATTGTTTTATTTGAATCAATATTTAAGAAGTTCATTATTAAGGGAATTTTATAACTTGAATAAAAAAAGTGAAATAGATTTCTGATTGGGGAAGTAGTTTGGAATATTTTAATTCAACCCCCCCCCCCCCCCCCCCCCTTCTTAAGATATATGAGGCCACTTGTCTAACAAGTGGTATCAGAGCTTCATTCTTGTATAAAGTTTAGAAGCTTCAAGAAAAAGATGGCCTCAACAAATTCCTTATTTCCAGAAGGGAATTCTATCAATAGACCTCCAATCTTTAATGGAGAGGGTTACCACTACTGGAAAACCCGAATGCATATTTTTATTGAGGCAATAGATCTAAATATTTGGGAAGCCATAGAAGTAGGGCCTTATATACCCACCAGAGTAGAAAGAGTTACAATAAATGGTAGTTCATCAAGTGAAAGCATAACTATAGAAAAACCTAGAGATAGATGGTCTGAAGAGGATAGAAAACGAGTACAATACAACTTAAAAGCCAAAAACATAATAACATCTGCCCTGGGAATGGATGAATATTTCAGGGTTTCAAATTGTAAGAGTGCTAAGGAAATGTGGGACACTCTTCGATTAACACATGAAGGAACTATAGATGTTAAAAGATCTAGGATAAATGCACTAACTCATGAGTATGAATTATTTAGAATGAATGCAAATGAAAATATTCAAAGCATGCAAAAGAGATTTACACATATAGTAAATCATCTAGCAGCCTTAGGCAAAGAATTTCAAAATGAGGATCTCATAAACAAGGTGTTAAGATGTTTAAGTAGAGAATGGCAACCCAAAGTAACGGCCATTACTGAGTCAAGAGATTTGTCTAATATGTCCCTTGCCACTTTATTTGGAAAGTTGCAGGAACACGAGATGGAACTATTGAGATTACACCAACATGAAGAAAATGACAAGAAAAAGAAAGGAATTGCTCTTAAAGCATCATCCTCAATTCATGAAGAAAGTGATCAGGATAATGATCCAGATGATGATGATGATCTAAGTCTTTTTGTAAGAAGATTCAACAAGTTTCTTAAAGTAAGAGGAAATCAGAGGCGACCCAATTTTAAATCAAAGAGAAGGACAGAAACTTCATCCTCTACTCTAAAATGCTTTGAATGCAATCAACCTGGACATCTGAGGGTTGACTGTCCCATCTTCAAGAAAAAGATGGAAAAATCTGAAAAGAAAAATCTTAGTGAAAAGAAACTGAAGAAAGCATACATCACATGGGATGAAAATGATATGGAATCTTCTGAAGATTCAGAAAATGAAGAGATAAATCTCTGCCTTATGGCTAAAAGTTACGAAAGTGATGAAGAGGTAACATCTTCAAATAACTTATCTATTTCTTTTGATGAATTGCAAGATGCATTTGCTGATCTGCATAAAGAGTCAATTAAACTTGCAAAATTAGTTTCATCTTCAAAGAAAACAATTTCAAATTTAGAAAATGAAATTTTGAAATTAAACAAAGAATTAGATATTCTTAGAAATGAAGTCTCAATTTCTAAAACAAATGAAAAAGTTAATATCTCCACTATTTCTGACAAGAAAATATCAGATTCTTGTAGTTGTTGTGATAAATATGCAAAAGAAATTAAAGAGTTGAAAAATTCACTTGCAAAATTTTCATATAGTAAAAATAATTTAGATGTTATATTAAGTAAACAAAGATATGTGTCTAATAAAAATGGACTAGGGTATAAATATGAAAAACAACAAAAGTTTCATAAAAACTTTTCCACTTCCACACAAAAATGTAATTCTAATTCTATCACTTGTTTTTACTATGGAAGAAGAGGACATGGCATATCAACTTGCTACTTCAAGAAAAATTACAGTAACATTAAAATGATATGGGTTCCAAAAGGATCCTCAGTTTATACTAACATGCAAGGACCCAATAAAGTTTGGGTACCTAAGTCAAAAACTTGATTATGTAGGTATCTTTGAGAAAGAAGTGGTACATAGATAGCGGATGCTCAAAACATATGACTGGAGATGCATCAAATTTTACACACATCTCTCCAAAGAAAAGCGGGCATGTAACATATGGTGACAACAACAAAGGTAGAATCCTTGGAGTGGGTAAAATAGGTACAAATTCTTCAAACTCCATTGAAAATGTTCTACTTGTTCAAGGCCTTAAGCACAGCCTGCTTAGTGTTAGTCAATTATGCGACAAAGGTTATCTAGTATCAATTGATTCTCAGAAATGTCTTATAGAACATAAGCATGACATTAATATAAAGCATGTAGGACATAGAGTCAATAATGTTTACATGATAGACTTAAGCATAAAACTAGAAAACAATCATTGCTTTCTTAGCAAACATGATGATCCATGGTTATGGCATAAAAGAATTGCTCACATAAACATGGATCACTTAAATAAATTAATTTCAAAAGATTTAGTAGTTGGTTTGCCTAAATTGAAATTTGAAAAAGATAAATTATGTGATGCATGTCAAAAGGGCAAACAAACAAGAGTCTCATTCAAACCTAAAAATGTTGTTTCAACCACTCAACCCTTACAATTATTGCATATGGATTTATTTGGTCCATCTAGAACCATGAGTTTTGGAGGAAATTACTATGCTCTAGTTATAGTTGATGATTACTCTAGTTATACTTGGACATTATTTATTACACATAAAAGTGATTTATTCCAAGAATTTAGAAAACTAGCTAAAGTCATACAAAACAAGAAAAATCTTAAGATTGCATCCATTAGAAGTGATCATGGGGGTGAATTTGAAAACAAAGATTTTGAATTATTCTGTGATGAACATGGTATTGAACAAAATTTTTCTGCACCTAGAACCCCTCAACAAAATGGAGTTGTTGAGAGGAAAAATAGGTCATTGGAAGAAATTGCTAGAACTTTATTAAATGATACTTCTCTTCCAAAGTATTTTTGGGCTGAAGCGGTCAATACAGCATGTTACATCATGAATAGGGCCTTAATAAGACCTATTTTAAAGAAAACCCCATATGAGTTATTTAATGGTAGAAAACCTAATATTTCTCATCTACATGTTTTTGGTTGCAAATGCTTTGTGCTTAATAATGGAAAAGCTAATCTAGGAAAATTTGATGCAAAATCTGATGAAGGTATTTTTCTTGGATATTCATTACAAAGCAAAGCATATAGGATATATAATAAAAGAACTATGAATATCGAGGAATCCATTCATGTTACCTTTGATGAATCTAATGCTATCTTGTCAAGAAAGAATATGCTAGATGATATTGCAGATTCTTTAGAACATATGAATATTCATGAACAATATTTCAAAGGAAATGATAAAGGAAACAATGAAGATCCTCCAGAAGAAGTCAAATCCAATGATGAACTTCCAAGAGAATGGAAAGCTTCAAGAGATCATCCCCTCGACAACATTATTGGTGATATCTCAAAAGGGGTAACAACTAGACATTCTCTTAAAGATTTATGCAATAATATGGCTTTTGTATCTATGATTGAACCTAAAAATATAAAAGAAGCCATAGTAGATGATAACTGGATCATTGCCATGCAAGAAGAGCTGAACCAATTTGAAAGAAACAATGTGTGGAAATTAGTAGAAAAACCTGAAAATTATCCTGTCATAGGAACAAAATGGGTTTTTAGAAATAAATTAGATGAACATGGTATAATTATTAGAAATAAAGCCAGGTTAGTAGCAAAAGGGTATAATCAAGAAGAAGGAATAGACTATGAAGAAACATATGCTCCTGTTGCAAGATTAGAAGCCATTAGAATGCTTTTGGCATATGCATCCATAATGGATTTTAAACTTTATCAAATGGATGTTAAGAGTGCCTTTCTAAATGGTTTAATTCAAGAAGAGGTATATGTTGAACAACCCCCCAGTTTTGAAATTCCTGATAAACCAAACCATGTTTATAAATTACAAAAGGCTCTTTATGGTTTGAAACAAGCCCCTAGGGCGTGGTATGAACGCTTAAGCAATTTTCTTCTAGAAAAAGAATTCTCTAGAGGTAAAGTGGATACCACATTGTTCATAAAGAGAAAGCATAATGATATTTTGTTGGTTCAAATATATGTTGATGATATAATTTTTGGATCCACTAATGATTCATTATGCAAGGAGTTTTCCCTTGACATGCAAAGTGAATTTGAAATGTCAATAATGGGAGAACTAAAGTACTTTCTGGGATTACAAATCAAGCAAACTCAAGAAGGTATATTCATCAATCAATCCAAGTACTGCAAGGAATTGATCAAAAGATTTGGGATGGATAGTGCAAAACACATGTCTACACCGATGAGCACTAGTTGTTACTTAGATAAAGATGAATCTGGTCAGTCTATAGACATAAAACAATATCGAGGTATGATCGGATCTCTTCTTTATTTATCTGCTAGTAGACCTGATATTATGTTTAGTGTATGCATGTGTGCTAGGTTTCAATCCAACCCCAAACAATCACATTTAAGTGCAGTAAAGAGAATCATGAGATATCTATTAGGAACAATCAATTTAGGATTATGGTATCCTAAGAATTCAACATGTAACTTAATAGGATATTCTGATTCTGATTTTGCCGGATCTAAAACTGATAGAAAAAGCACAAGTGGAACTTGTCAATTCATTGGATCGGCTCTTGTCTCATGGCATAGTAAGAAACAAAACAGTGTTGCTTTATCTACTGCTGAAGCGGAGTATATCTCTGTCGGTTGTTGTTGTGCATAGATTTTATGGATGAAGCAACAATTATCTGACTATGGCATCATTCTTGATCGCATACCTATTAAGTGTGATAATACTAGTGCCATAAATCTATCCAAAAACCCAGTTCAACACTCTAGAACTAAACATATAGAGATTAGACGCCATTTTCTTAGAGATCATGTCCTAAAGGGAGATTGTGTATTAGAGTTTGTTGATACTAAGAATCAACTTGCTGATATTTTCATAAAACCTCTCCCCAAGGAAGTATTCTTCTCTATTAGAAGAGAATTAGGCCTCTTAGATGTTAGAGATTTAGAAAAATAAGGATTGATTGATTAACTTACTCTTATGGTTGATTGCTTATAGATTATTTTGATTAATCTTGTTTGAATTCTTGTTATTATAATAGAATTTATGATTTCTTGTGTATGAAATGATTGAATGATTGAATTAAGTGCATTAGTAGTGATAATTAATCATATTGGATGTGTTTTAGCATAAACATAGATATGTTCTTAAAGGAATTAGCCTAGGATAGGCTCTGGTAATCGATTACACAGGAACATGCAGCCTGTAATCGATTACAACATCCTGTAATTGATTACCAGTAGGCTTATTGATCCTGTAATCGATTACCAATCCATGTAATCGATTACAATACGTCCTCTTCTATAAATACTCACGAAATTAGAGCTGCTGCGCAGCAAAAGCCTCCTCCACGTTTCCTCCATACCTAAAACTTCAAATCTTCGAAACTCACTCAATTCTTCACCAAATCACGTCCCGTAAAGCCCAATCTTCCTCTTTTTCACTCCTTTTTCACTTCCACCGATCAAAATCCACAAAAACTTCATCAAATGGCAGAGCCATCGAAGAAGAGAAAGGGATCATCCTCCACCGCTGCTGCTGCTGCCCATCGCCGCCACAGCCCATCCGGAGCACCCACAACACCTATTCATCCTTCTTTGTCATCTCCAAGATCATCAACATTGTTTTCATCCGATGATCAGCGTCTACGGTACCTTTCTCAGTTTTCCTCTAGAATCATCTTAGACCCTAAGTACCTAGACGTAGAATTCTTTAATGATGAAACATTTGATTGCTATCAAGTGTTCCAAAATTCTGGCCTTGTTTATTTCATGTCATTAAAATTGCCATATTATCCTGAACTTGTAAAGGTCTTCTACTGCAATTTAAAAATTTAGGATGGCATTATTATCTCTGAGGTGCATGGTATCCCTATGGTCATTGATCAGTCATTGTTCTTTTCATTAACTAATTTACCCAGTCAAGGTGCACCTTTTGAGGGCACCATTGTTGATAACTGGAAATTTGATTATTCGAGTCATGATGCTCGCCGTATGGTCTGCAATGATCAGGCTAAAATGACCGGTAGATTGTTGGCTGGGTCATTAACATTTGATAATCGCATCATGCACTATATAATAGTTAGAATTTTGCTTCCTCGGTCTTCCAATTTAGCACAGGCCTCTGAGGAGGATTTGATTCTTATGTGACCTCATTTTATCATTCCAGAAAGTTTGTCTTTTTAGAGAGAAGTGAGTTATCAAGAATAGGATGTTGGACAAATGGCCTCAATTACCTTAAGAAAAAGGGGGGGGGGGGGTTGAATTAAGATACGAAGACTATTCCCCAATTAAACATTTGCTCTCTCTTTTCGGATTAACAATGCACCATGAATTACTCAAAAGACAATTCGAAGTAAACTTCTTTAAAGAAAAAGATAAATAGCAATAAATAAAAGAAGTTTAAGGGAAGAGAGAAATGCAAACTTGATTTATACTGGTTCGGCCACTTCCCGTGCCTACGTCCAGTCCTCAAGCAACCCACTTGAGATTTTCCATTCTGTTTGTAAAACTCTTTTTACAAAGTCTGAACCACACAGGGACAACCCTTCCCTTGTATTCAGGAATCCTCTATAACAAGAGACCCATGGTCTCTTAATCCCTTTTCAGAAATAAGAAGAAGAGAAGAAGAAACCTCTCTTAAAAGGGATAGATTGTATAATGAAGATCAATCAAAATTCTTTATTGAGTATGCAAGTGGTTGACCAAGGAATCTTTTTGAGAGGATAAAGCTGTTTGGGCAATGAAAAGTCTCTTTAAATTCGTGTTTCCAAGTCACCTTTGATTGTCATTCATAAAACATCTGAATAAATGTGACTTGGAAATTATTTTCTGAAAATCCCCTCTGGTAATCGATTACAAGACTTGTGTAATTGATTACAGACTTTAAAATTTGAATTAAAACGTTCAATAAACTGCTGGTAATCGATTACCATCCATGTGTAATCAATTACACATTATAAATTTTGAATTCAAATTTCTAGTGACTGTGATAAACATTTTCAGTTGCTGGTAATCGATTACCAGAGAGAAAATCTCAATTTGAAATGATGGAATTCTTTGGTCAAACCTTTTGTTTTTTCAATTTAGAAACTTCTTACTAAAGATTCTAGAGATCAACTTGATCATATATCTTGATTTTCTTGGATTCTTGTCTTGAATAAAACTTAGAAGCACTTGATCCTTTAGCATCATCAAGACATCAAAACATCTTGCTTCTACATAGGAGTCATTTGACTTAATCCATCAACTGAAAAATCCTTCAACTATTTCTCGTCCTTGGAAAATTCTTTTTGCAAGAATCAACTGCTTCTTTCTTTCTTCCTCACTACGAGGTTGTGAAAACAAGACAACAATTGGTACCTCTAAGCCCTACACTGGGGCAACGAAAGGCACCATGCAAAAACCTCAAGCGAACCTAGGGGCAGATTAGAAGTTTTCACCCAATAGGTTCCCAGCTACAAGGTCATGATGAAAGATAACAATTGGTACCTCAAAGCCTTACACTGGGGCAATGAGGGGCATCGTGCATGAGCCTCAAGTGAACATAGGGGCAGATCAAAAGTTCTCACCCGTCGATGTTTTTAAACAAGAAAAAAAAAGGGATACAAGCCCTGGAATTTCAATAGATGGATTAAACGTCAAACGGCTCCATTATCGTCGCTCCAAAATGGTCAAGTGACTGAATCAAACAAAATATACACTCTGAGGGAGTTCCAGGAGAGATTTGCAAAAGATAGGATAAGGTTGCATGAATTATCACCTTTTTCAAAAGGACAGTCAATCTGTGTTTTCCAAAAAAATTAAATCAAAATCAAAATCACAAAATAGGGAAAGAATGTCATGAACATTGTACAACTTTCCATTGCATTGCATTGTTTCATATGAGGTCAGCATTACAAAATTTCACGACAAAGGTTGCATGCGTCTGCATCCCTAAAAATCATGTTAACTGCATAGATTTCCTACATCTCGTGTCCAATCTTGTTGGATGACCGGCCCTCTCGATGAGTCGATCTCTTGCTTTCTCATAAAGGTGGACCCTTGGGTACTAGTACCTATCACCTTTAGAGGACTATATGTCCTCGCCATCAGAGGACTGCACATCCTCGCCTGCAGAGGGCTGCACGCCCTCGCCTTTAGAGGGCTACGCGTCCTCATTTTCAGTGTGCTCCATATCCACACCTTAGGAGAATATAAGGTCCTTTTCCCTTAGATGCTTAACCGAGACTTGCGCTCCCGGTTAAGGGGCTCGTAGTTTCCTTTTATCAGTTCCTGGGCCACCCCCTGATATTGGAGGGCGACCAACTGTGCGAGCACATCCAGAGAGGGAGGCTATCACGCATCTACTATGCATATCGGGGCAAGATTTCACCGGTGCCACTGCAAAGAGACGAGTGCAGATCATGCGCACCAACATGACCACTCTTACGTGGATATGGATGACGTTGCTATTTAGCAACATTCTGCCCAGCAACCACAATGCCAATCTCCCCCTGCAGATGTATCAGTTGGTCTGTGCCGTCATGACATAGGTAAGTATGCACATGGCTCAATTGATTTCTGATGTCATCTATTGTTTGTAGGGATCGCGCCCACAAGACGCCCAGTGTGTAGATGCAATTGCCTTTGGTGTTTTGATGATGATCATGATGATATGATGCAATTGATGCAAATGGGCCTTTTCAAGATTAAATTCAAGACAATACTTCAAGATTACAAGTCACAACATCAAGGTGATCACTAGTATATTAGGAAGGGAATTCCTAATTGAATTAGCAAAAGGTTTGGCCAAGTAATTTAAATTAAAAAAGTGTTTTTCAAAGGATTTACTCTCTGGTAATCGATTACCAGAGGATGTAATCGATTACCAGTGGCCAAATACGTTTTACAACAGCTACTAAAATTTGAATTTAAATTT
Organism: Glycine max; assembly: GCF_000004515.6. NCBI lineage: Eukaryota > Viridiplantae > Streptophyta > Magnoliopsida > Fabales > Fabaceae > Glycine > Glycine max. The sequence goes on from NC_038250.2 coordinate 39,726,510, forward strand.
TAGACTGTGTAATCGATTACACAATTTTGGTAATCGATTACCAGCAGTTAATAAATGTTTTAAATCAAATTTTAAAAGCTGTAATCGATTACACAATTCCTGTAATCGATTACCAGACAAGATTTTCAGAAAAATCTTTCTAAGAGTCACAACTTCTCAAAGGGCTTTTTCATGACCACCAATGATGTATATATATGTGACTTATAACACGAATTTGCTCAGAGTTTTTCAGAACAAAAGTGTTTATCCTCTCAAAGAGCAAAATCATTTTTATCCTCTTAAGAATTCCTTGGCCAATTCAATTGCAATTCATTAAGGAATTATTTGAGTGCTCAATCTGTAAAATCTATCTCTTTCTAGAGAGATTCATTCTTCTTCTTCTCCTCATTCTCTAAGGGATTAAGAGACCGTGGGTCTCTTGTTGTAAAGGAATTCTAAACACAAAGGAAGGATTGTCCTTGTGTGTTTAGAACTTGTAAAAGGAATTTACAAGATAGTGTAACTCTCAAGCGGGTTGCTTGGGGACTGGACGTAGGCACAAGGGTGTGGCCGAACCAGTATAAATCTGAGTTTGCACTTTCTCTTCCCTTAATCTCCTTTGTTTATTATTGCTTTATATTCATAACCTAAACAATTGTTGGATGCTTCAGCAAAAGGGAAGATAAAATTGAAGACTCCTGAGGAAGCAATGGAGCTTATTGAAAACATGGCTGCTAGTGATCACGCCATCTTGTGTGATAGAGTGCATGTACCCACTAAGAAGAGTATGTTGAAGTAATCGTCACAGGATGCGTTGCTGGCACAGAATAAGTTGTTTTCCAAGCAGCTTGAAGTCTTAACTAAAACCCTCAGTAAGTTGCCAACCTAATTATCTGCTAGTCAACCTTCACCTTCTTTTGTTTTGTAGATTGTAGGTTGTGCTATTTGTGGCGGAGCTCACGAATCGGGCCGTTGTATTTCCACTGAAGAACACAATCATGAAGTTAACTATATGGGAAATCAACAAAGGCAGGGTTACAATCAAGGTGGATACTTAGGTTTCCAGCATGGTCCTAATTATAATCAGCAAGGACAATGGAGATCTCATCCTGGCAACCAATACAACAAAGACCAGGGTGGACCTTCAAACAGGCCACCACAATAAGAGCCAAATCTTTATGAGAGGACTACAAAGCTGGAGGAGACTCTCACTCAATTTATGCAAGTCACAATGTCTAACCACAAGAGCACGGAGTCAGCCATCAAGAACCTTGAGGTCTAGGTGGGACAGTTAGCTAAGCAAATTACGGAGAAGTCATCAAGCAGTCTTGGGGTAAACATTGAGAAAAATCCCAAAGAGGAATGCAAAGTTGCAATGACCAGAAGTAGGATGCCTGTGTTAGCTGAGAATGAGGGTGAGGTTACTGTAAAGGAACCAGTTGTTGTGGAGGATGTTATTGAGGAGGAAGATGATAAGAAATAGAAGAGGGAGACACCAATAACTGCCAGTGAGAGGAAAATAAAGTTTGATAGAGAAAAAGAAAATGAGAGAGAAAAAGAAAAAGAGAAAGAGAAAAATGAAAAAATTGAAAAAAATAATGAGAATAAAAAGAGTAAGAGTGAGTAAGCAAGAGAGAAAAGAAAGGAAGTAGCTTCTGATGAGGGAAAAGAGGTGTCATACCCTTTGGTACCTTCCAAGAAAGACAAGGAACGCCATCTAGCGAGATTCCTTGATATTTTTAGGAAACTGGAAATTACTATGCCTTTTGGAGAAGCTCTACAAAAAATGCCACTCTACTCTAAATTTCTAAAGGATATGTTGACAAGGAAGAACAAATACATTCATAGTGAGAACATAGTAGTGGAGGGTAACTGCAGTGCAGTCATTCAGAAGATCCTTCCACTAAAGCATAAAGACCCTGGGAGTGTGACCATTCCTTGTTCAATTGGTGAAGTCTCGGTAGGAAAAGCTCTCATTGACCTGGGAGCCAGTATCAACTTGATGCCACTCTCCATGTGTAGAAGGTTGGGGGAGTTGGAAATAATGCCCACAAGAATGACTTTACAACTAGCAGATCACTCCATCACCAGGCCATATGGGGTGATTGAAGATGTTCTGGTCCAAGTGAAGCACTTCACCTTCCCTGCAGATTTCATAGTCATGGACATCACTGAAGATTCAGAGATTCCCTTAATTTTGGGAAGACCATTGTTAGTCGTCCTATACGACTAACTTTTGTACATAAAACTTTTACAAAATATGTATATTTCCCCAATTTATAGTTCTTTTCTAGGAATGTACATAAATTTTGCTTTGCTTTGATCTCTATTCATTAGAAGCCTCTTTATATGGAATTAATGTTAAATTCTCTTCAATTTCATGCAAAAAGGAGCAAATTTGAAGAAGTGCCAAAGTGGATGTCACGCTAAGCGAGCTCCGTGCGCTTAGCGCGTATCAGCGGCTAAGCCTAGCACAAGAGCGCTTAGCGAATCAAGGGAATCTGGAAGGGCATCTGCTATGCAAGCTCATGCTTAGGGCGATATTATCATGCTAAGCAAGTCGTTTGTCGCTTTCTAGGCTCAGCGGGAGATTGGCGCTAAGCTCAAATTCACTTACTCGCGCTAAGCACGACGTCTAGGTTTTTAATCCCTTTTTAAGCCTGATTTGCACAGAAAAGAGAGAGAGGAGAGCTTTCAGAGTGAGACCACAGAGAGCCTCTGAGTGTGGACTGCAGAGAATGAAGAAGCAGAGTAAGGAGCCAAGATCTCAACTTTTAGAGAGATTAAGGAGCTTTTGAGTGATTGTGAGGTGCCAAGAGGTGGAGCAGACATCCCCCCTCCTGTGTAAGCAAGCAATTTCTCTTGATTCCCTTCCTTTATTGTAAAAGGAGCTTCCTGTGGAGAGGCATAACCTGCACAAGTGTCTCAACAACTTAGCTGATGGCAGTATTGATGTCGCGATGGTCAAGGAGTTCTATGCAAACCTCTATGACCCTGAAGATAACTCACCAAAGCAGGTGAGAGTGAAAGGGAACTTGATAAAGTTCGATGCAGACACCCTCAACGCATTTCTGGGGACCCCAGTGGTATTGGAGCCTGGGGAGACCATCCCCTCATATTCCATATTTTGTAGACTGAGGATGGATCATCAAGAGATAGCGGTTTGCCTCTGTATTCCAGGCAGGGGATTTGTTCTAAATGCTGAAGGCATGCCGTGGAAGCTACTGAGGAGAGACCTCACCACCTTAGCATAGACTTGGAGTGTGCTATCCTATTCTAACCTGGCTCCTACATCACATACATCTAACTTGAACTTGGATAGGGCACAGTTAGTTTATGGGTTGGTGACGAGGATGGACATGAACATTGGAGCACTAATTTCAGGACAGATCTCACTCATTGCTTAGTCCAACTCCTCTAGGTTGGGATTTCCTGCCTTGATCACAGCTCTCTACAAGGCAAGGGGAGTCACTTCTGATTCCTTCTCTTATGAATCATTGAGCCCAGCCATTAATTTGGCATATATCAAGAAAAATATTTGGAACTTGGATGAACCTTCGGTCTACTTTCCAGGGACTCACAAGGCTAGGGCCAAAGCAGCTGAGATCCCTTCCTCATCCACTCCTCAGGACCCTTCTGTACCCACTTCTGCTCCACCACTAGCTCCAGCTCATCCAGGACCTTCCACAGACCTTATCATGGCGATGCTCTAGAGCTTATACCAGGGACAGTGTTCACTCGATAGGTGGCCTGGCCAAGAGCCCAATCTTCTCCTATTGGAGGGGGTGAGGCCTCCGTAGCCCAGGAGCCTCAGCCACATCAGGATGAGTCTTCCTCATCTTTAGAGTCAGAGACTGTACCTCCAGAGCCATTCATCTATGAGGCAGATCCAGGCACCACACTAGAGGAGACTCAAGAGGCTACTACACCAGAGATTACCCCACAGTAAGCAACAAAACCTTCCACACCAGTTTTGGATTTGTCTTCACCACAGCCATCCCAGGAGCCATCTACACCTATCTTGGGCTTGTCATTCCCCACTACTTGACCAGCAGGCACCCCAGTGCTTCACCTCACAAATGAAGAGGAGGATATCATGGACCAGGACCAACCAAAAGACCAGTGACAGGATTTCTATAATCCTGTCTTTTGAACAATTATAATTATTATTTTTATGTTTTTAGTATAGTTTTCATATAGTTTATAATGGGTTTTTAGTTTAGAATTTTTCTTTTTGAATGATCTTGATGCATGTTTTGAAGCATATTGAACAGTTTAATTTTGATGCATGTTTTGGTAAATATTTTTTTTTTGGGAAAATTAGTGTTTGTGATTTATTGCATGATATAGATGAAGTATGATGGTTAATCTTAGGTTTCAAATAAGCATGTATTGTTTAGAAGAGAAAGAACAAGAAATTAGGATCATGACTGAAAATGTTAGTTAGTTGGACAGATTAATTGTGAAGGAATGCATTAACCATAACCCGGTGAGTGTGTGAACCTTAAATGTTGAGAGAACGACTAGCATTGAGTAATGATGTTTGCATGAATCTTTGAAATATGGAATGGAATGTATGGAATTGAGAATGATGAAGGCCATGATTGTATGAAATAGCTACTTGGCCAAAAAGCTTACCTAATTTCAATCTATCTCTTTCAAGAGAGATTTCTTCTTCTCTTCATTCTATTTCTCAAATGGGATTAAGAGACCGAGTGTCTCTTGTTGTAAAGAAATCTGAACACAAAGGAAGGGTTGTCCTTGTGTGGTTCAAAACTTGTAAAGGGATTTTGCAAGATAGTGGAACTCTCCAGCGGGTTGCTTGGGGATTGGACGTAGACACACGGGTGTGGCCAAACCAGTATAAATCTGAGTTTGCATTTTCTCTTCCCTTAAACTCCTTTATTGTTTATTGCTTATTAATTTTATTTAGTAAGATTAATTTGAATTATTATCTAGGAGTTCTTGTTTAAAAGGAATCTTGGGTTGTTGGGTTAAATTAAAAGTAGAATTTTTAATTGGGGAATAGTTTGTGATATCTTAATTCAACCCCCCCCCCCCTGGTTCTTAAGATATCTGAGGCTACTTGTTCAACAAGTGGTATCAGAGCTTCATTCTTGTATAAAGTTTAGAAGCTTTAAGAATAATGGCCTCAGCAAACTTCTTATTCCCAGAAGGAAACTCTATAAATAGGCCTCCTATTTTTAATGGAGAGGGTTACCACTACTGGAAAACCCGAATGCAAATTTTCATTGAGGCAATAGACTTAAACATTTAGGAAGCCATAGAAGTTGGACCTTATGTACCCACCATGGTGGCTGGAAATACAACAATAGAGAAACCTAGAGAAGAGTGGTCTGAAGATGAAAGAAGATTAGTGCAGTACAATTTAAAGGCTAAAAATATTATTACTTCTTTCCTAGGAATGGATGAATATTTTAGGGTTTCAAATTGTAAGAGTGCTAAGGATATGTGGGACACTTTACAAGTTACACATGAGGGAACAACTGATGTCAAACGATCTAGGATAAATACTTTAACTCATGAGTATGAATTATTTAGGATGAAGACAAATGAAAGTATACAAGATATGCAGAAAAGATTCACACATATAGTTAATCATCTTGCATCTTTAGGAAGAATTTTTCCAAACAAGGATCTTATAAATAAAGTGTTAAGATGTCTGAGTAGAGAATGGCAACCAAAGGTAACAGCCATCACAAAATCTAGAGATTTGTCTATTATGTCTCTTGCTACTCTATTTGGAAAATTACAGGAACATGAGATGGAGTTGCAAAGACTAAATCAACATGAAGAAAATGATAAGAAGAAGAAAGGAATTGCTCTTAAAGCCTCATCTTCAATCCAAGAGGAAAGTGACATAGAAGATTCAATTGACTTAGATGATGATGAAGATCTTAGGCTCTTTGTCAAAAGATTCAACAAATTTATTAGAATGTGAGGAAATCAAAGAAGACAAAACTTCAAACCTAAAAGAAGGATTGAAGAGTCATCTCAAATCCCAAAATGCTTTGAGTGCAATCAACCCGGACATTTGAGGGCTGATTGTCCAATCTTTAAGAGAAAGATTGAGAAGTCTGAAAAGAAGACTATTGGAGATAAGAAGGCAAAGAAGACCTATATCACATGGGATGATAATGACTTAGAATCGTCTGATGATTCTGAAAAAGAAATGGCTAATCTATCTCTAATGGGAAAAAATTATGAAAGCGACAAAGAGGTAACATCTTCTAACAAATCTATTTCTTTTGATGAGTTACAAGATGCATTTGCTGAATTACATAGTGAATCAATTAAACTAGCAAAACTTGTCTCTTCATCTAAGAAAACAATTTCAGATTTAGAAAAAGAAATTTCAAAATTAAACAAAGAAATAGATATTCTTAAAACTGAAGTTTCAATCTCTAAATCTAGTGATAAAGTTCATGTTTCTACTATGACTAATGAAAAATCAAATTCATGTAAATGTTTTCATGTAAATGTTGTAGCAAATATGTAGAAGAAATTAAAAATTTGAAAAACTCACTTGCAAAATTTTCTATTGGCAAGAATAACCTAGATGTTATATTAGGAAATCAAAGATGTAGTTTTGATAAAGCAGGAATTGGATATAAACCAGAAAAACAACAAAAGTTTTATAAAAGTTTCTTTTCTTTCTCACAAAAATACAATTCTCCTTTCATTACATGTTTTTATTGTGGAAGAAAAGGGCATGGCACATCTACATGTTATTTTAAGAAAAATTGCAACAATATCAAAATGATATGGGTCCCAAAAGGATCTTTAGTCAATACTAACACACAAGGACCCAATAAAGTTTGGGTACCTAAGTCACAAACTTGATTATGTAGGTATCTTTGAAGAAGAAATGGTACATAGATAGTGGTTGTTCAAAGCATATGATGGGAGATTCATCAAAATTCACACATATCTCTCCCAAGAAAAGTGGGCATGTTACTTATGGTGATAACAACAAAGGTAGAATTCTTGGAGTTGGAAAAATAGAAAGGATATTTTAGATGATGTTGCAGAATCTTTAGAACAAATGCATATTCATGGAGAAGATTCTAAAGGAAAAGGGAAAGGAAGCAATGAAGATCCTCCAGAAGAAGCCAAATCAAATTATGAACTTCCAAAAGAATGGAAAGCTTCAAAAGATCATCCCCCTTGACAACATTATTGGTGATATCTCAAAAGGGGTAACAACTAGACATTCTCTTAAAGATTTATGCAATAATATGGCTTTTGTGTCTATGTTTGAACCTAAAAATATAAATGAAGATATAATAGATGATCATTGGATAGTTGCTATGCAAGAAGAACTAAATCAGTTTGAAAGAAACAATGTGTGGGAACTAGTAGAGAAACCTGAAAACTACCCCATCATAGGAACAAAATGGGTAGTTAGGAATAAGTTAGATGAACATGGCATAATCATTAGGAATAAGGCTAGATTAGTTGCAAAAGGATACAATCAAGAAGAAGGTATAGATTATGAAGAAACATATGCTCCAGTTGCAAGATTAGAAGCCATTAGAATGCCCTTAGCTTATGCATCCATAATGAATTTTAAGCTTTATCAAATGGATGTTAAAAGTGCTTTTCTAAATGGCTTAATTCAAGAAGAAGTATATGTTGAACAACCCCCAGGTTTTGAAATGTTAGATAAGCTAAATCATGTTTATAGATTGAAAAAGGCTTTATATGGTTTAAAACAAGCCCCTAGGGCATGGTATGAACGTCTAAGCAAATTTCTTTTAGAAAAGGATTTTTCTAGAGGAAAAGTGGATACCACACTATTTATAAAGAGAAAGTATGATGATATTCGATTGGTTCAAATATATGTTGATGATATAATCTTTGGATCCACTAATGATTCATTGTGCAAGGAGTTTTCTCTTAATATGCAAAGCGAATTTGAGATGTCAATGATGGGAGAACTAAATTACTTCCTGGGGTTACAAATCAAGCAAACTAAAGAAGGTATATTTTTTAACCAAGCAAAATACTGCAAAGAATTGATCAAAAGATTTGATATGGAAAGTGCAAGGCACATGGCTACACCTATGAGTACTGGCTGTTATTTAGACAAAGATGAATTCGGTCAATCTATAGACATGAAACAATATCGAGGTATGATTGGATCTCTTCTCTATTTATTTGCTAGTAGACCAGATATCATGTTTAGTGTATGCATGTGTGCTAGGTTCCAATCCAACCCCAAACAATCACATTTGAGTGCAGTAAAAAGGATCATAAGATACCTAGTAGGAACAATCAATTTAGGATTATGGTATCCTAAGAACTCAACATATAACTTAATAGGATACTCTGATTTTGACTTTGCCGGATCAAAAATTGACAGAAAGAGCACAAGTGGGACATGTCAATTTATTGGATCTGCTCTTGTATCATGGCATAGTAAGAAACAAAATAGTGTTGCTTTATCTACTGCTGAAGCGGAATATATTTCTGTTGGCAGTTGTTGTGCCCAAATTTTATGGATGAAGCAACAACTATCTGACTATGGAATCTTTCTTGATCATATACCCATTAGGTGTGACAATACAAGTGCAATCAATCTATCCAAAAATCCAGTTCAACATTCTAGAACAAAACATATATAAATTAGGCATCATTTCCTAAGAGATCATGTTCTGAAGGGAGATTGTGTGCTAGAGTTTGTTGATAGAAAGAATCAGCTTGCTGATATCTTCACAAAACCTCTCCCCAAAGAAACATTCTTTTCCATTAGAAGGGAATTAGGCCTCTTAGATATCAGTGATTTGGATAAATAAGGATTGATTGATTGAATCATCTATGCTTAATGATTGATTGTTTATGTTAAGTATGTTACCTTGCTTGATTTTGCTTAAATTCTTGTTATTATGTTTGATTGATGCATTATTATGTGTTTGATGCTTGAATGATTGAATTAAATACATATGAGTGGTGATGATTGATATAGTTAGATGTTTTGGCATAGACATAGATAATTTTTAGAAGAACAAGCCTAGTTTGTGTTCTGGTAATCGATTACCCTCAAGTGTAATCGATTACACAAGAACAGATAGCCTGTAATCGATTACAACAGCCTGTAATTGATTACCAGAAGGCAAAATACTCCTGTAATCAATTACCAAACCTTGTAATCGATTACATCACGTCCTCTTCTATAAATACTCATGAAATCCAGTGGCACTGCGCAACCACACTCTTCCTACGTGCCTTCTTTTCCCTAAATCTTCAAATCTTCATAACTTCCTCAATTCTTAACCAAATCACGTCCCACAAAGCCCAATCTTCATCATTTTCACTCCTCTTTCAATTCCACCAATTGAAATTCATTAAAACTTCATCAAATGACAGAATCGTCAAAGAAGCGAAAGGGATCATCCTCCACCACTGCTGTTGTTGGCCATCACCGCCACGGACCATCTGAAGCACCCACAACACCAATTCATCCTTCCTTATCATCTCCAAGATCATCTACTCTATTTTCTTTAGATGATCAACGTCTATGGTACAACTCTCAATTTTCTTCTAGGATCATCTTAGACCCTAAGTCCCTAGACACAAATTTCTTTAATGATGAGACATTTGACTGTTATCAAGTGTTTCAAAACTCTGGATTAGTTGATTTTATGTCCTTAAAATTGCCTTACTATCCTAAAATTGTTAAAGTCTTTTACAGCAATTTAAAAATTCAGGATGGTATTATTTCTTCTGAGGTGGATGGTATTTCTATGATCATTGATCAATCTCTGTTCTTTTCATTGACTAAATTACCAAGTCAAGGTGCAACTTTTGAAGGCACCATTTTTTATGACTAGAATTTTGATTATTCTAGTCATGATGCTCGTCGTATGGTTTGTAATGACCAGGCAGAAATGACTGATAGATTGCTGGCCGGATCATTAACCTTTGATTGTCGCATCATGCACTATATTATCGTAAGAATTTTACTCCCCGTTCTTCTAATTTGGCTCAAGCCTCTGAGGAGGACTTGATTTTGATGTGGGTTTTCCTTACCGGTCGTCAGATCGACTGGGCTCACTTGGTTAGGTACCGAATGCATAAGGCATTATGGGCCAATGCACCTCTTCCATATCCTCAATTGGTCACCCTCTTTCTCCGTCATTTTCAAATTCCTCTTGATGATGAACCTTTTGTTCAAGTCAAGCGTTCCTTTGCTATAGGTGTTGGTGCAGTTACTTCATTTGGTTACCGTAAGGATTGTGATGGTCAATGGCTGAAGAAGGACGCACTCCCTCCACAAGATGAGCGTACTCCTTCTCCTCCTCCTCAGCGAGATGATTCAGCCCTTATGACTGAAGTTCTTTCAGAGTTACGGAGTCTCCGCACCTATGTCGGAGAACGATTCGATTCCTTGGATGGTCGTTTTGAAGGCATGGATACCCGCATCACCTAGCTTGAAAAGGATGTCACTTATCTTCGTCGGTGCTTTGACCTTCCACCCCCGTCTTAGTTTTTAGGATGTTATTATCTTTTATTATAAGCCGTGTATTTGACTATGCTTTTTACGCTATCATTTTCTAAACTTTCGTTATCTTTCGATAATTAGCACTTAGTCTTTTATGCTTGGATTATATTTGGTTATGACTTATTTATGCTTGGATTATATTTGGTTTTAACTTATGGATGATTGGCTTATATTTGGTTGTGACTTATGATTAATTATGTACACTTTAGTTATATTATCTTGTGTTGGTTGCCACGCACTTTGGCTTTTTGATGTTGCCAAAGGGGGAGAGAAATGAGGTGGTATAGAAGCTTAGAAATCAAGTGGTTAAGTGATTAAGTAGTGATTAAGTGATCATCAAATTCCAAAACATAGGGGGAGTATGAAATGAGTGAACGCAATATATCTTGCATATACATTGCTTGTATCTTGATTTCAGGAATTAAATTGTCATCATCAAAAAGGGGGAGATTGTAGAAGCAAAGACTTTGCCTTTGATGTTTTGATGATGCCATATGTTCGTGATGTTTTGATGACTTATGAAAATGTGCTTCTCAAGTTTAATTCAAGACAAAAATCCAAGAATACAAGATACAACATCAAGAAGATCTCTAGTGTTTTAGGAAGGGAATTCCAAATTAAAACTGCAAAAGGTTTGACTAAGAAATTTAAGCAAAAATGTCTTTTTCAAGAGATTTACTCTCTGGTAATCGAATACAAGAAGATGGAATCGATTACTAGTGGCCAAAATGACTTATAACAGCTATTAGAAATTTGAATTCAAATTTTACACTGTGTAATCGATTACACATGGATGGTAATCGATTACCAGCAGTTACTGAACGTTTTGATTCAAATTTTAAAGCCTGTAATCAATTACACAAATCTTGTAATCGATTACGAGAGGAGATTTTCATAAAATTATTTCCAAGGGTCACAACTTTTTAAATGGTTTTTACATGGTCATCAAAGGTCTATTTATATGTGATTTGGAACACGGATTTGTTTAGAGTTTTTCAGAACAAAAAGTTTTATCCTCTCAAAAAGCAAAATCATTTTATCCTCTTAAGAATTCCTTGGCCAATACACTTGCAATTCAATAAGGAATTATTTGAGTGCTCAAATTGTTCAATCTATCTCTTTCAAGAGAGATTTCTTCTTCTCTTCCTTCTATTTCTCAGAAGGGATTAAGAGACTGATGGTCTCTTGTTGTAAAGGAATCTGAACATAAAGGAATGATTGTCTTTATGTGGTTCAGAACTTGTAAAGGGATTTTGCCAGATAATGGAACTCTCAAGCGAGTTGTTTGGGGACTGGACGTAGGTGCAAGGGTGTGGCCGAACCAGTATAAATCTGAGTTTGCATTTTCTCTTCCCTTAAACTCTTTTATTATTTATTGCTTATTATTTTTATTTAGTAAGATTAATTTGCATTATTATCCAGGAGTTCTTGTTTAAAAAGAATCTTGGATTGTTGGATTAAATTAAAAGTAGAATTTTTAATTGGAAAATAATTTGTGATATCTTAATTCAACTTTCCTTCTTAAAATATTTGAGGTTACTTATTCAACCGAGACTAATTAATATTGTATTTTTATTAAAAAAATATCATCATTTGCAATATTACACGGTTAGAGAAATAAATAGTGTAACTCGCAACACAGCACGAAAATTAGTCACACGTGTCTAATGAAAGAAGTGCAGGCAGTCGCTGATTGCCAGTTACGTATGTCTTTTTGATGGAAACTCGGCGCGGGAAGGAGAAACCCGCAGCTGGCACTAAAAGATATTTTCCCATTGCTTCGGGCCACAAGTCTACGACTATAATAATTCGCCAAACAGAGTGTACCCAATATTTTTCAAAAGCAAACAACACAGAAGAATCACCACACATAACAAGCAATCATAACCCAGATACAGACAATAAAACCCGATAAATAAGATTTCATGAATAATAATAATAATAATAATAATAATAATAATAATAATAATACTCAAAGACCAAAATTTCATTTTCGAAACATGATATAGGCTTCAGAGATGAACGAACATAAAATACATAAGAAAACAAGGTGCACAATTAGGTTAGGCCACACGAAATAATATCAGCATGAACAGAGAAAGAAAGGAAGAGAAGAGAGTGCGTACAATATGCCTGTGCACTGTATAGCAGTTGGGAAGAGAGCAAATGGTAATCTATGGCCCAAATCAGAGACGCAACCCAGCATCAGAGAACACGTGTCCTCCAACCTCGCGAAACTCAACAAAAACAAAAATTACGGAAAGCAACCTCTGTCATGCCACGTAATCTAATCTATGACTCTGACCCTCCCCTCTCTTTCTATCATTTCCTTTCATCAACTGGCCCCCACCTCACCTCATCTTTCACACAACCGTATCACTTCTCACAACATCCACGCTCCACGTACCCATTCCATCAATCTCAGCCGTCCACGTCTCCCTCAGTAGAATCCAACTCACTGGTCCTCAAATATCCACCTGTTACACCATAACACCCTCCCTTTCAAATCAACGGTCCACATTCCACGCCTCTCAGATCTCGCAATCAAACACTTTAAATTCCCTCCTTCCTCACAACATGCCGTTTCTCTTTTACAGCCGTTTTTCTTATTTTATTTATTTACTTCGGCTTGATTTTAGTTTCGTGTTGTGATGTTTTCTGTGGTTCTGTTGTGTTATGTTCAGTTCGTTGCATGCAAAAACGATTATGAAGACGCCAAAACGCCACTCGCCGCCGCCAAATTCTTCCCTGCGAGTGGAGTCTGATTCCGGCGAAATCGTCACGAGGTTCAAGAACGGTCGCCGGAGAAGAATTAAAATCAAGCGAATGAAATACACTTGCCAGACGAAGATCCGCGTCAGGAATGACGCCGGCGCCGGCGGCGTGTCTCAACTTCTGGCGGTGGATTCTGAAGGAGAGAAGAGAGAGATTCACGAGAACGTGGAGATATCGCTGTCGCTGGCTTCGTCGTCGTCGGAAGAGGAAGAGCGATTGTCGTCGAAGCAAAACGACGGCGTTTTGTCGTACGGGTCGGCATCGGTGATAGGGAGCAGGAAGGAGATGGAGGACGCGGTGAGTGAGGAGATAGGGTTTGCTGCGAAGTGCGACTTCTTCGCGGTGTACGACGGCCACGGCGGAGCTCAGGTGGCGGAGGCGTGCAGGGAGAGGCTGTACAGGCTGGTGGCGGAGGAGATGGAGAGGAGTGCGAGTCACGTGGAATGGGACTGGCGGGGAGTGATGGAAGGGTGTTTTCGGAAAATGGACTGCGAGGTTGCCGGCAATGCGGCTGTCAGGACGGTGGGTTCCACGGCTGTTGTCGCCGTCGTCGCGGCGGCGGAGGTTGTCGTTGCTAATTGCGGTGATTGTAGGGCCGTCCTGGGAAGAGGAGGTGAGGCCGTGGACTTGTCTAGTGATCATAAGGTATATTTGTTTCCATTTTCATAGTTATATAATTTCTCAAAATTCTACTTTACTTTTTATTAACTGGACAGCTCATTTTAGAGTTGTTATTCTTAATTTTTACGAGTACCTGAAATAACATCATATTCGTTAAAAATATCCGTACATATCGTGAACATGTAAGTCAATGCTCTTCAATTTGATGATGAAAATGTTTCTTTTAGCAAAAATTGTTGCTGGCAAGTGAATGTCTGGGGTGCGTAGCGTCCAAAAGAGAAGATGTCTTTTTGTCTTATCGTAGAGTCAAGTCAAGTATTTCTATTATTATTTAGAGATTTGAGATCTTTGTATTGGGTGCATCAAAGCTTTTATATTAAATTATTTCCGTAGCATTTTTTCATCCCGAAGCAATTTAATGCAAGACAATGAATGAACGGCATTGCGGTTCCCTTTTGTGTGCACAGCCCGACAGGCCCGATGAGTTGATACGAATTGAAGAGGCTGGTGGAAGGGTCATTAACTGGAATGGCCAGCGCGTGCTTGGTGTTCTTGCCACTTCACGATCCATAGGTTAGTTTTGAAATTTCAAATCTTCACTTTCACTGTAACACTGGTTGCTAATATTGATCATCATTCGTTAACTAAGTCTTTTTAATCATTTAATGGCGTTGCTTCGGTGTTATGTGTGTGCGTGCTTATCCTTTGCCATTTTTTAACATATCGTTTTTATCAGCTCAGTACTGTAAAAGCAGAAGAATCTCGGCACCCTCTGGCTTTTTATAGTATAGCAGAGCAACATTGACAAAAAAAGAATGAGTATTATTATTATTATCGGCATCCTCTCACTTTAAATTTGATTATCTACAATTATTTTTTTTAAATGTTGAACGAAACAAGAAGACACATTGTTACTTTAGATCCGCCCATTGCCATTACAAAGGAATCCAACAGAATGATATTAACAATGATTTTTCTATGTAAACAAGTTTGTCTTGGTCGTTTTTATGCATATCTCAGAACTGGTTTTAAATTTAAGAGTTTTTGGTAAAGTGTCTGTTATTTGAAGTCTTAAACTTGAAGGTTGGACAATATAATGATGATTCAAAACCTTTGGACAATTGTCCCCAAACTTCCACATGCTTTTTCTCCTAATAATTGCTTCTCTTGTATGATCAAACACGTGGAACTCTTAAATAATAAATAATAAATGGAGAGAATTTTGTGGTATGGATATGGTTTACCACAAGATTAAGGAATCTTGATCTGTCAAATTGCATGGAAACTCTAATCCCCACATGCTTGAAGAGTCAAACTTGAATAATTTAACTTAAATCAACGGTTTTTGCATCATTGATAAAATGGTAAAATTGAACTTGCGTGTGATTTCTGAAACAGACCTAGAAAGGACAAGTATAAACCATCATATTTAGCAAGACTTGACTGTATTTGAATATTGTTCCAAATACATTTGAATATTTCCTAAAAATGCATTATTCGGCTATTTTTATTTGCTTGAAGATAACCCATCTCTTTGTATTTTGTAGTTACATTTAATTCCATAACATCATAACATTGCTGCTCCAATTTCTATCCTATCCGTTCTGAAAGTGTAATTTGGCCGATGCAGGAGATCAGTACCTTCGACCTTATGTAATATCAAAACCAGAAGTGACAGTGACCAAGCGAAGCAGCAAGGATGAATTTCTCATACTAGCAAGTGATGGATTGTGGGATGTGATGTCAAGTGAAGTTGCGTGCCAAGTTGTAAGGAAATGCTTCCACGGGCAGATTAGGAGAGTGTGCGATGGAGTTGGGAATCATCAAAACCGTGCTACCGAGGCTGCAGGCCTCTTGGCAGAGATAGCATTGGCAAAGGGAAGTAGAGATAACACCAGTGTCATTGTAGTTGAGCTAAGAGGATCAGTAACAACTGATTGAGGCCTCATTTCTGCCAAAACATGTATCTTTATTTTTATTTTCTTCTCTACTTATTGGCTTGCTGCTTTTGGACTAATATCTACTCAGGATGTGCCTCTTCAATGCCACAAGAGATTATCTACTTGATAATAATGAGTACATGCTATGTCACATTAGTGTTTTTTTTTTTTTGAAAAAACGACCTCCAATTAATTCTTTAAATATCTACAACATGTCAATACATTAATTGCGAAATTACTATTTTAGTTTGGATAATTAATAGACAAATGTTTACAGATAATTTATAATAAAAAATTATTGAAATTTAATTTAAGAATAAAATTGGAAATAGTATATTGAAAAAGATAAGTTGATTAAGGAAATAAAGTATATGAATAAAGATAAAAAAAAGTGCTTTGAGATGGTCGAAAAAATAAACTTTTTGGGTTGGTTGTTGAACCAAATTGAATTTGAAATTAAAATTAAAAAATATATTTAAAACAAATACAAATTTAAAACGAATATCGTGATATTTTATGTGTCTCAACTCCATAAATATATTCATGATTCATCTCATGTGGGTAAATTGGATGATGTTCAAATGAAGGAAAATTTGATATATGAAACATTGTCTTTGAGGATCGAGGATAGATGAATAAAACACTTAAAAGAGGAGAAGAGATTTTGTTGGTCAAGGTAATCTGGCGAGGTGCATTAGGATAGGATGAAACATGGGGACTAGAGATTCAGATGCGAGAAACCTATCTAACCTTGTTTGAGTCAAGTAAATTCCGGGAACAAAATTTCTAAAAGGGTGGGAGAGTCGTAACGCCTTGAGATTTCAATAACTGGAAATCAATTTTTAATGCATTTCTTATGTTATCTAATTAATTGATTGATTTGGATGAGTTGATGTGTTGTATGAATTAGCTATGTGTCATTGCTTGATGTGGATGTTAGCTTATGTGGAATTTGATTGACCTATGTTGAAATTATGAGATTTCAAGTTTTACCCAAATCTGTTCTGGTAAAATCGCGATCCCGAATTCGTCAACCGTTAGATTGCTTTCAAACTTAAAGCCTGGGTTCATGGCTCAGGTCTACACATTTTGACTATTGAGATTTTTTGGATAACATTTTTGGACAGCTTGCTTAGCAAGACAAGAGTGTTAAGCGCAATTCTCAACCTGGGAGGGAAATTCGCTTAGCAAGACCATTGTACTAAGTGCAATTCCAACCTGAGGAGGCAACTCACTCAGTGCGAGAGGTTGCACTCAGCACCAAAAGTGAAGTTTTGCTTAGTGAGACGAGATCACTAAGCGAGATCTGCAAATTATAAAAATGTCCCACAACACAAGAATACGTGTTTTATATTCCTTTCTCTCTAAACTTCCGCTTCAAAACCCTAACATCTCCTCTTCCACAATCCACGACCACCGTTGGCCACCACAAGCTGTTGTTTCTTGTCGTCGAACCATCGCACGGAGAGGAACGCTTTAATCATAGCAGAATCTTCAAAATTCACCTCAAGGATTCGGTAGAGAAACAAGTTCTAAGCCCTTCTTTCGTGGTTTCTTTGAGGTAACCATGATTCCTTTGTCTCCTTGTTAATTTGAGCTTTTCTTAGTATCTCTTGCAATTTAGGTACTGTAATAGGATGTTTTTACACTTACTTTGAGAAACCTTTGAAAATGAGACGTTGTAGAAGTTACCCTTTTATAGAATTGATGTCATTTAAGCGACCTTCGCTAAAGTCGGGTTACATTGGTGTGATTGAAATTTCAAAATGATGTCTCTTTGAAGTATACCCCAAAACACCCCATAGCCACTTTTAATTTGACAGGGGTATTTGACCCCAAATGTTGATATTGACCTTGCTTTTGAAATCTATACTAAATTGTCTTTGATTTGGTATATAGAACTCTGCATTTGGATCGACGGACGTGAACGTGAGAGGTCTCCATGCGACATAGAGAGGAGCTGACGGAGGGATAACAATAGGTGATAAGAGTTTATTATTGATTTATGCATTTTAATACCATAGTTGGGGTCAGGGAACCCAATTATGAGGATGTATGCTTGTCCCTGTGCATGCTGATTTTCAATAAAACCTATGTTTTCGACTAATGGGATGCAATATATTTGTTATTAATGAATGATATAATTATTTTATTAGACTTATGTTGTTTGAATACCTGGGGAATGTGAATCCCATGTATAAAATTATGTGCATATATGTGGAATGCAATTACTGACAATGTTAATGCTGATGATAATGTTGATATGATATGATGTTGATGTTGATGATTATATTGAGATGATATGATGTTAATGTTGATGATAATGTTGATATGAGATAATGTTGATGTTGATGATGATATTGAGATGATATGATGTTAATGTTGATGCTGATATTGAGATGATATAATGTTAATGCTAATGCTAATGATAATGTTGATATGAGATGATGTTGATGTTGATGATGATTTTAAAATAGGGTGATGTTGATGTTGATAATGACATTAAGATGAGATGATGTTGATGATGTCATTATGATGATGTATGTTGTGTATGTACATTGGGGTGCAGTGACCATGTAATCAATTACACAAGTTGTATGAAGCTTGCAGAGTTATGTCTCATAGGTTTAATTGATTACAGCCTTATCATAATCGATTACACAGGTGTTTTTGAGACAATGACTAATTTATTCAGGAGTCTCTGCTTCGATTACTTCTTTTTCTATAAGTGTTTCGAAAGTGAACAAGAACACTTCAATCAATTACTTTGAGTATCTAATTGATTACATTGTTCTTAAGTTGTTTCCAGGTTTTGCGAAGAATAGTTTAATCAATTAAAAAGATAATCTAATCGATTACTTCATTGAATTAATTGATTACCTTGTAGATTTAATAGATTAAAGGTGGTTATAATTGTTTTCTCTATAAATAACCAGCTTGTGTTATCTTTTAATATACAATGAAATAAGCTTCTGAATAAGCTAAGATCATGTTTTGTTATTAGTTAAAGAAAGAAGAGATGAAAAGTGCTTAGAAAAGTGACTCACACCTTTAAATCTTTTGATTGTGAAGATCTTTTGTGATAAGTGAGTTGTGTCATTTTCTTGAGTTCAAGAAGAACAGCTCTTCAATTAAGCAATGTTTTGCGGAAAGGATTGATTAGGTTGTGTCTATCTTTACTCTTGGTTTTTTTGTATGGTTTTACACATTTTTTTTGTTTGTGCATGAATCGCTTAAGGAATGCTAGAATAGGTGTTTCTAGTTTGGGCTAAGGGTAGGTTTCTCTTAGGCTCTTATTCACAGAGGACCCTAGTGTTGGGAGCCTAAGTCTCTATTCCCAGGGTGGGAATTGTAGATTGCTTGTAAGGATTCTATATGCATGGTAAAAATCTAATTCGGGTTTTGGATTAGATAATTGGATTAGCTTCTCTAGTGATAGAAAGTAAACCGTATAAAAAGGTTGTGTACTTTTTCTCTTGATCTGGTCTTTATCTCTCATTCTAGTCATAATTAGTTTTATAAAGGTTCAAGAATATATCTTTGTGAAAGAAATAACTTTAATGAAGTATCTCGTGTAAAGGGTGTTGGACAAGTGGCCTCAATAACTTAAGAGGAGGGTGAATTAAGTTTCAAAATTTTCCCACTAACAAACTTTAACCCCCTTTTAAATGATATATGATAGGCTCAGAATGCAGAAGAAGAAGAAGAAGCAATTAATTTAATAATGTTCTTTTAATTGTGCAAGACAAAGTAATCTGCAATAAAATAACTAAGATACGGGAAGAGAGAAATGCAAACTCAATTTATACTAGTTCGGCCACTTCCTGTACCTGCGTCCAGTCCTCAAGCAACCCACTTGAGATTTTCCACTATCTCCGTAAATCTTTATAGACTTTGAACACACCTTGGGATCCCTCACCCTTGTGTTCAATATCCTCACAATCCAAGAGACAACCAGTCTCTTGATTACAAGTGAGTTTATGAGATGAATAGAAAGATTTCTCTCCTTTAGAGTAGATGATACAAATTGAAGATCCTAGAATAATTCTCAATAGATTTGCTAGTGTTTGCCCAATAGTTTTTGAGAGAACATTTAACAATTAAGTTCTCTTAGAATATCTCTCTCTTGCTTTTCAGAGTCAGACACACATATATATAGGCCCATTGTGCCTTTTCAAAATGGTTTGAAGAGATGTGTCTTTTCAAAAAGCTTTTCTGAAATTTTCTCACTGATAATCGATTACAGGATTCTGGTAATCGATTACACAGTTATATTTTGAAGGGTCATGAATTTTCAAAGTGTTTTCTGAAGTGTCATTACTGGTAATCGATTACAAACATTTGGTAATCGATTAGAAGATTCAAAATTCAAATTTCAAAACTCTTTTTGAAAAGCCCATTTGCAAACTTGTCTCTGGTAATCGATTACACTGCCTAGTAATCGATAACCAGTGCCTTTGAGTTGTTGGAAACAATTTGTTTGAGGCAAAAACTGATCAACCCGTGAGATTCTTTTAACAAATAATCTAAGCCCTCCTCTTTTTCTTGATCTTGTTTGCTTGACCTTGAATTAATCTTGAAGCAATCTCTGTTTGCTTAACCTCGAATGTTTCTTGAATCAATTTTGTTTGATTATACTTTGTGATGTGATCCTGACTAGGAGCGGATCGCTTCATACATGCAATGAAGATTTGGATGATGCCACAAGGATTACCTTCATAAGTCTGAGATTGGTTCAACAAGGAACCCAGAGAGAAGCTCTCACCAAATTTTATGAAAATGCCAAAAGTCCCTTTTATTGAAAACAAAAACCAATACTTATAGCGTATCTGAAGAAAAAGATAAAAATAGACATGGGCTTTCAAAACAGTTTGGGCCAAAAAAATTATAAATAAAAAATTAGAACATATTTATTATGGGCCTTCAAATTAATCTAGGCCTTCAGCAACAATTAATAGTCTTGATAGTGTCTCTGCCTTTGGGCCTTCATCCTTCTCCACTCGGGGGCTTTGTCCTTCTCCACTTGGGCCTTCGTCCTTCTCCAATTGGGCCTTTAGCCTGTATTTGGCCAGTTTCAGGATTCTCATCACTTTGGCATCATCAAAACCCTATATTCATATATTCACATTCTCCCCCTTTTTGATGATGACAATCATTATCAAGTGAATTCTTTTCGGCATCATCAGAACCTGCATGATTCACATTCTCCCCCTTTTTTATGATGACAACCATCTATAGGTTTGGAGTAAAAAGAATATCTATTTGGGTCGTTTTCTCCGCCTTGATTTTGCAATGATTGCGTATATGAGACAGTTGAAGATTTCATATATATATATATATATAAAAAAAAACTGTCTCAATAAAAATAGATGATTCCTCTTACTATCTTATCTTTTATCTATCTCTCCCCCTTTGTTAACATCAAAAACAAATCATGAGCAGAGAGAAGAAAAGCATTCAGCAATTTATAATGAATTAATAGAGTAGAGCATGCCATACCGTTCAAAGTATCATTTCTTGACCTAATAGATTTAGTCTCATCAGAAGCAAATATGAGAATCAAATGATACCAAAAGGCCTTTATCACATAATTGATGAATACTTAATAAACTATGCTTAAGACCATCAACAAGTAAAACACATTTTTTTTATAGAGATAGAGAGATTCATACTTATTTTTCCAACTCCAAGAATTTTACCTTTGTTGTTGTCTCCATAGGTCACATGTCCACTATTTTTGGGAGAAATATGAATAAACTTTGATGCATCTCTCGTCATGTGTTTGGAGCAACCGCTATCAATGTACCAACTTTGCCTCAAGGAGTCCTTCATTCATATAATCATATTTTGACTTTGGTACCCAAATTTTCTTAGGTCCTTGAATGTTAGTTTTGACTAAGGATCCTTTTGGAACCCATACCATTTTTCCAATGCTACTACCATTCTTTCTAACATAACATGTTGATGCACTATGACCTTTCTTACCACAGTAAAAGCATGTTAAGAAGGGAGAACTAATCTTTTGAATGGAGGCAAAGAAATTTTTATACATATTTTGTTGATTTTCAAGATTATATCCTAATCCAGCCTTATCAAAAACACATCTTTGTTTGCCTAATATAATATCTAAATTATTTTTATCAAGAGTAAATTTGGCAAGAGCAATTTTTAAATCTACAATTTCTTCTTTGAATTTATCACAACATTCACATGAATGAGATGCTTTATTGTTTTCTTGTATTAAGCATTTTGTAGAAGATTGGTTTTTATCTACTGATTTTAAAATTTTAACTTCAGATTTAAGATTTTCTAACTCTACATTTAATTTCAAAATTTCCTTTTCTAAACTTGAAATAGTTTTAGAATATGAAACTAATTTGGCAAGTTTGACAGATTCTTTATGCAAGTCATTGAATGCATCTTGGAGTTCATCAAAAGAAATAGATAAGTCATAGTTAGAAGACATTACCTCTTCTCCGCTTTCATAGTCTTTGGCCATGAGGCCCATATTTATGATTTCATTTTCTGAATCACTTGATGAATCCATGTCATTATCTTCCCAAGTGATGTATGCTTTCTTTTCTTTCTTATCTTTGAAATTTTTCTTGTCGGATTTTTCCATTCTTCTTTTAAAGACAGGACAATCAAATTTCAAGTGCCCAGGTTGATCACATTCATAGCATTTTGGAACTAAGGAGGAATCTTCTCCTTTCTTCTTTGGATTGAAGTTTGATCTCCTTTGATTTCTTTTGTTTCTCATAAATTAATTGAATCTCTTCACAAAGAGTCTGAAATCATCATCTTCTTCTAAGTTCTTTTCATTTGAGTCTTCTTTGTCATTTTCCTCATGAATATAAGAAGATGAGGCTTTGAGTGCCATTCCTTTCTTCTTTTTGTCATTCTCTTCATGTTGATAGAATCTCATAAGTTTCATTTCATGTTCTTGAAGTTTCCCAAAGAGAGTGGGAAGAGACATGTTGGTGAGATCTTTTGATTCTGCAATTGCTATTACTTTTGGTTGCCATTGCCTGCTTAAACATCTCAACACTTTGTTAATGAGATCTTCATTAGGAAATATTTTTCTTAATGATGCAAGATGATTAACTATATGTGTAAATCTCTTTTGTATATTTGAGACTCTGAAATACTCATCCATGCCTAATGTAGAAGTAATTATGTTCTTGGCTTTTAAATTATATTGATTGGAATTTTTGGGAAAAGTCTTAATTACAAAAGGGACTTTGCCCAAAATTTTATATCTTCTCTTGTATTTACTTCTTTATTACATTTTAAATGGGCATAAGAGTTTGTTTTGCATACTATAGTTCTTCTCTTTAATTTATAATTTTCCCTAAAATATTAGTCTTGTGGTATTATTGATTGTTATTGTATGAGATTTGTGTTGTCTGAAGACCAGGGGAATGTGAAATGTGATTGCTTGTGATGTTGAAGATGTTGAAATGAGATGATGTTGATGTTGTTAATGATATTGAAATGAGATGATGTTGATGTTGTTGATGATATTGAAATGAGATGATGTTGAAGTTGATGATGAAACTGAGATGAGATGATGTTGATGTTGATGATGTCATCGTGATGGATGTATGTTGTGTATGTACATGTTGGATATCCTTGTGAGGGAAGGGGATTGGTTTAAAAATTTCAACCATCCCTTGAGAGGGAAGGGGATAGCTTAGAATTTTTAACTATCCATAGTTAGTGCATTGATGGTGCCCATGTTTCATACTTCATAATTGCATTAAAATAGCATAAACTTTGTTAGCAAGTACCAGTAGTTTTTCACGAGGAAAAATACTGGTACTTGGGGACATGTCACTCGGTTTGGAACTTCCATAAGACTCAGGCTGATCACCAAGGGGGGAGGAGGGGAAGTTACATGTACACGACAGGTTGACCTCGAATCTTGCTACCTAGTTTTCCTAAGTGAGAGTATTATGTGGAAAATGATGCAATCCTACCCCCCCCAAGGGCATTGGATAGAAGACTCCAAGAAGATTGGGCCAGAGATACAAGAGAAGGCCCTAGAGTTCTCATGAGCCTTAGGGTAGATTTCGGGCCCATGGGCTAAGTATGAGCCCACTTATCTTTGTACATATTAGATTAAAGTTTCATTATTTTTTGGCCTTGTATTTAGGGTTCCATAATATCGGTAAGGTACCCTAGAAATGTAGGATTTTTCAGCCCTTGTATTTTAGGGCACCTAGACTAGTTTTTGTATTAGGAGTAGTTTTGTAATTTCACATGCATTAAGTGAATATTTGATGCATGTGGTTGGAAATAAATTTAATTTAATTGGGAGAAGCCCAATCCAATTAAATTTTAGAGGGGGAGGTGAGAATTTGCTTGCTACACCCCATTGCCACATCATATAGTCGTGCATGTCCTTCATGCTTTACATGCCTCATCACACCTAAGCACACTTAGTGGAGAATCTTGGACATGATCTTGGATTAGAGGGTTGAACCATAGCTAAAATTAACTAATCATAATTAGTGAAATTTTGGCTCCACAAATTCAATTTCAAATTCAAGTGAAATTTGAATTCAAATTTCCCTCCAATTTTGTGTGACACTTAGGCTATAAATAGAGGCCATGTGTGTGTATTTTTTCAAATTTGATCATTTGAGAATTAAACTTCAAAGTTCAAACCTCTTTTGAGGCACAAAATTTCGTGCTCCTTCTCTCCCTCTCCATCCATTCATCTTCTCCAACCTTCAAGCCCTTATCAATGGCTTCCTATGGTGGTGAGCTTCTTCTAGACTCATCTTCTCCTTGAAGTGGCATCTCCAATCATCTTTCTTCTTTCTCCGTTCTACTGCCATGATTTTCAAGAAGCAAAGGACTCCATTGATGAAGAAGATCCAAGGCCTACAAGCTCCACATGGAGGTACATCATGTGGTATCAAGAGCATCTTCATCTAGGTGATGTTCTTTTGCTTCCTCTATCTTTTTGTTCAATCAATTCACTTTAAATCCTTGTTATTCATCTTATTCTCCATGTATATCCTCCATTGTCTTGTGGTTTCGTGCTGTTTAGAGTATATTAAAAAAAAATAAACCAATTAAATCTTAGATCTACACTTGTTCTTGCATTTCTATGGTTCAAATGTTATAAATCTACTCTTGAATCATGCTTTTGTGTTGATTTTAGGTTCTATCATTTTTCAGTCATAATCTTCTTGTGCTGAACCTTTAGATCTAAATTTTCTTCCAAAATGTTTTTTAGAAAAAAAACACAAAAATCTAAGTGTAAATCACTTAATCCATGTTGTCTTAGAGTCATGTTTAGTCATAATAATTGTCACATTATGTTCTATGTTTGTGTTAAATTTTTATTTTGTTGATTGAATTCTAGATACATTTGTTCATGTATTCTTGTCATTCTTAGCCTATCTTTTTTAATTTTGAGTCTAATTCATGCATGTTATTTAGTTCATAACATGTTCTAAATCAATTCCTAGAAGTAATCTTGTTGTGAACTTTTTTTTTTGTTTTCTAAGTTTCCTAATGATGCCTATGATGAAGTTGAGTTGTGGTGCTGAGTTGTGGCTGGATTTGTGAATAAAAATAAGTCTTAAGCTCTCTTGAATTGTGTTATTCAAGATAATTGAGCATAAGCAAACACAAATTATAATTATCCAAGCCTTAAGCAACATAAACATTACTCTTGATTTCTAGGTTGAAATCGCTGGTGCTGGCAGCTTGAACATACAAACTTGCATAAATTACAGGGAATTGGTCACTACGAATTTTGAGCTGAATATTTTACTTAATTTTCTAGACATATGGAGAAAAATTATAAAAAAAGAACCAAGGAATTTGGATTAGAGGAAAAAATAAGAAAAATCACACAAGTTGGCAGAAAAATCTGTGTCCAGGAAAAAAAAAGTAAAAGGGAAGTGTGCTTGTTTTGGCTCGAAATTTGTTCTATAATTGGTGCCTATTTTATACCAATTTTAGTTCTGAAATTTCAATTGAAAATTAGTGTGAAAACAAGTTCCAAAACTAGAGGTTTCTTGAGTCTTTTTTTGGGTTTTTTTACTCTACTCTAGAGCCATTCTAAGTTTCTCTTTGAGTCCTAGCTTGCTTTTATGTGCTTTTCATTGCTTTAATTGTTGAATAATCCTTGAAAATTTGTCTTGTTAAAACTCTATTGGTTTAGCTTTCATTTTATTCTTTTTGGTCTTTGGTTATTGCTTGTCTACTTGTTTCCTTGTTTGCGAGTTGCCATGTAGGGAATTGGAAAGGAGGATTGGTGTCATCCCTTGAAGAATTTGAGTCAAGAAGCAAGGGAAAACCACCTTAAGAGCTATTGGACTAAGAAGCACTCCAAATTGAGTGAATCACCAAAGAGAGAACAACCACAAAAATTGAGGACCTTTTTGTAATTCTGTAATTGACAATTTACTTACTTTCATTGCATTCAAATTTTGCAACAAAAAGGCTTTTCATTGGAAGTAAGTTGGGAGCCTCCAATAGGTCACCCTACTTCCATTTGTGTGTAATAATTTTAGGCAATTTTCCCTTAGGATTGTGAGTGTTTTGTTGGGAACCTTAAATGTGGTCATCCAAACACTCTTAGGATTCGCCTAGTTTACATTTCTTGCTTACTTTCATAGCTTATTTCCTTTACCTTCCATTGTTAAACCGCCTAGATAGCTTGCCTTTTACCAATTAGTTTTTACCTTATCTTTCACACCTCTTTTAGTGTTTATTTTGGCTAGTTTCAACCATAGTTTCTTTTACCTTTTATTTTCAAACCCCCAACAAGAAAGAACCACAATTTAGGAACCAACATGAGTCTTCATTCTTCACCTAGTGTTAATGGTGAGGGTTCTACTCCTAAGGACCCCTTGTATAAGATATTAGATGAGTTTAGATCCCTTAAGTTGTCGAAAGAAAAACAAGATAAAAGAAAAAGGAAAAAAAAAGAGTGGAAGAAATAAGTCAAGATGAAAGAGAGAAAATAAGAGAGGAAGAGAGAAGAAAAATAATGAAAGAAATGAAAAGAGAAAAACATGTCTCCTATATTAGTCATGAATCTTGCAAGAGTTTAAGTGAAGAACTTAGTGACTATTATAGAGGGTGTCATAGTTCACTTACTAAACATCACTCTGATCGAGGCTGTACCCGAATCAAATAAACATTAAAATGTAGTAACTAGGAAGTGATCCTAGGTCGTTTTCCAACGAGCAATGATAAACCTGATGGAAGCTTGCTTGTG
This sequence comes from Glycine max, assembly GCF_000004515.6. Taxonomy (NCBI): domain Eukaryota; kingdom Viridiplantae; phylum Streptophyta; class Magnoliopsida; order Fabales; family Fabaceae; genus Glycine; species Glycine max. Next base: position 39,753,595 of record NC_038250.2, read on the forward strand.
GGGCTTCTATGGAGGCTGGATCTTTGAGCTTCAATGAGGTCTTTCAATGGTGATTTTCCACCATGGAGATGCAGCGGAAGACAAAGGAGAATAGGTGAGAGGAGGCACCATCCACTAGGGAATAAGCCATGGAAGAAGGAGCTTCATCACCAAGATGAGCCTTGGATAAGAAGCTTGAAAAGGATGCTTCAATGGAGGAAAAGAAAGAAGGAGAGAAAGAGAGAGGGGGGAGCACGAAATTGAAGGAAGAAAAAGGGAGAGAAGTTGAACTTTGAGTTGTGTCTCACAAGACTCTCATTCATCAAAGTTACAACAAGTGTTACACATGTTTCTATTTATAGACTATGTAGCTTCCTTGAGAAGCTTTCTTGAGAAAACTTCCTTGAGAAGCTTCTTTGAGAAAACTTCCTTGAGAAGCTAGAGCTTAGCTACACACACCCCTCTAATAACTAAGCTCACCTCCTTGAGAAGCTTCCTTGAAAAGATTCCTAAAGAAGCTAGAGCTTAGTTACACACACCTCTCTAATAGCTAAGTTCACCTCCTTGAGATGAGAAGCTAGAACTTAGCTACACCCCCCCTATAATAGCTAAGCTCACCCCCATGAAAAAATACATGAAAATACAAAAAAAGTCCCTACTACAAAGACTACTCAAAATGCCTCGAAATACAAGGCTAAAACCCTATACTACTAGAATGGCCAAAATACAAGGCCTAAACGAATGAAAAAACCTATTATAATATTTACAAAGATAAGCGGGCTCATACTTAGCCCATGGGCTCAAAATCTACCCTAAGGCTCATGAGAACCCAAGGGCCTTCCCTTGGATCTCTGACCCAATCTACTTGGAGTCTTCTATCCAATGCCCTTGCGGCGTAGGATTGCATCAAAACCAAATGTTCATAACAGATAGTAGGAAATAGTAACAAATTGGGGGGGGGGGGGGGTTGTTTGCTTTTGTAAATTAAACAGCGAGTAAAATTGAATTAGAAATTATCAGAATTAAAATACGTTTCTTCCCCTTGATTCACAAGCAAGTCTCTTATCGTAGGTTGCGAGAGAAAACAACGATGCAGACTTAGCCTTCCATTAATCAAATAGAGAACGAAATTTTATTGATAAAACTAAAAGTCTGAACTAGAATTGTAAAAAACGAAAATAAAATAGAAAGAGAAGAGAGACTAAAACTAAAAACGAAAAATAGAAGAGAGAGAGAGAGGAGCGAGAGAGAGAGAGAGCTAAACTAGAACCTTGGTGTTGTTATATAGTTTTTTTCAGCCCCAAAGCTTACAAATCTTTTTTAAATCCAAGCCCATAAGTAAAATCAAATCAAATCTAGATAAGATAAGATCTAGATGAAATAATATCTAGATAAGATAAGATAAGATAAGATCTAATTTTGTAGAATAAATTAGTCTGCCCTCTTCAAGTCCAAGCCCAATTCTGGATTCAAGCCCAAGCACAATGCTTCATTAATTCCTGAAATTAGATTAAAAACATCAAATTAGCTGAATGGGCCCAAATAATAAAACTGCATAATAAATTTGACAATTAAGACTAATCAGTATTTAAAATGGTGCAAAAAGGGTTAAGAAATAGGAGAAAATAATGGCACATCAAAACCCCCCATACTTAGCCTTTTGCACTCCTAAGCAAAATGAAATAAAGAACAAAATCAAAGGATATCAAAGAGAGACAAACAAAAACATTTACATATTTCTCAATGAACATCAAGGAATGAAAGGAATGAGTAACATCTAACATGAAGAGATCCAAAGAGTCAAGACATTCGTGAAAATCATCCAAGCAACCCAATCATGGCAAAATAGTTAATCAGCTCAATAATGAAAAATGATTAAGCCTCACAAGATATACACTCTATCTCTCAAGTGTCTAGGCTACTGTTTACTCTTAAAGCATCCATGAAAACAAACACCACATAGACTTGGCAAAATTCTAAAATTGACAAACGACTTGACAACACATGCATATGAGGATCAAAAGGTCTTTAAAGGTTGTAATGGGGCCAAGGACAAGGTAGGGAAGAAAAATATGGAATAAGTAGCTAAATCCCAAAGGAATAGAGGAACAATGGGGAATAAGTGGAAATTAAGCACAAGTAGTAAACCCAAACCCTCTAATATCAACAAAATCAACCAAGGCTCCCAAATCAAGTTCTCATATCAAGACCTTGTTTATTCAACTTCACTTCTTTTCTTCTTCTTTTTTTTTTTTTTTTTGAAGAGTACGAAATTGCAGAATTTGCAGCAACTAATTTTTTTTTTAAGACAATACAAATTTGAAGATTAAAGCAAGAACTAGGCAATATATATATACATCAAGCATGGCCAAAAATCATATCTTCCAATGAAACATACCTGTCATACCCTAATTTCGTCCGGGGACCTTTGCTTGATGACATGCGACCATTCTTTGGTCCTTGTGAGGTGCTTGGCACCCATCATTAGGCAATTTATGAAATTCCAGGACATGCCGAAAAACCAAAAAAATGTTGATGCACAATCCGTAAGTTTCCGTGACACATCGGAAATCAAATGGAAGCATCGTTGCATAATTAAGTGAGGTTCCGTAACATTCCGTAAGTCAAAAAGGGGATGATTATGTAATCCGCAAGGTTCCGTAACATTACGGAAAGAAAACAAGTATCGTTACGAAATTCGTAAGTTTCCGTAACTTTACGAAAAAAGAATTACCAAAAAACAGCAGGGGGGGTGAACTTGGTAAAAATGGGGGTGCAAATAGCAACCAGGCCCATTTGGGCCCTCCAGAAGATTCCTCCAGAAGGCGGTTGCTTCTGGAGGAAGCAACCCTGCTCGCCTGGGCGAGCTAGGCGGCAACCACCTCCCCTATTTTGCTATAAATAGGGGAGGAATGCAAGAAGAAAAGGATCCCAGCCCTTTAGGCACTTCTCTCTCTTTGGAATTTGCTTGGAAAAATTGTTTCCGTGAAGAAAATCTAAGCCGAGGCGCTTCCGAAACGTTTCCGTAACGTTTTCCGTGAGGAATCTTGCAAAGGTTTGAACCGTTCTTCGACGTTCTTCATTCGTTCTTCATCGTTCTTCGATCTTCAACGGGTAAGTACCTCGAACCAAGCTTTTCGATTCATTCTATGCACCCGTAATGGTCCACATTGTGTTTCGTGCATTTTTATTCTCGTTTTGTTTACTTTTTATACCCCCTGTTGACGTGCTTAAGCCATTTTACTTAAGTCATTTCTCGCTTAACTTAAAAATAAAATAAATTTCCACCGAACGTTTGAATTGTATTATCCATTAACTTCGGTTAAAATCAATTCCGACCGTTCGGTCGTGCCGTAACCACGTTGGAAATCAAAAAGAGGTAAAAAATAATATAATAATAAAAAAAAACATCTTTTTAGTAAGATAAAGCGGAAAGTCAATCGGACGTTTTCTCTTTGGGATTTCTCATTCTTAATCGAATTGATTAATAACTAAAGTGAAACTAAGGCTAAAATCAACTCGCCTAGTCAAGCTCGTCCACAAAAATAGGCTTTTGAAGTTTGTCATTTCAATTTCTCACTAAGTAAAATGGATCATTTTTAAGGTCCAACGCCTTAAAAATGATCACCTCTTAAAATAAAAAAGAATCACTTGATAAGAAAGAACTACGTAGGTCTGAGTTCCTCATTGAGGATACGTAGGAGCAAAAGCCTCGCTTTTGTCGACCACCACAAGAGATCGTTAATGGTCCAATGCCTTAACGTTTCTCTCCTTTCAAAAACAAAAGATCGTTAATGGTCCAATGCCTTAACGTCTCTCTCCTTTCAAAAACAAGAGATCGTTAATGGTCCAATGCCTTAACGTTTCTCTCCTTTCAAAAACAAGAGATCGTTAATGGTCCAATGCCTTAACGTTTCTCCCCTTTCAAAATCAAAAGATCATTTAATGGTTCAACACCTTAAATGACCTTTTGTTCAATAAAAACATATTTTGCAAAAAAGACAAAAACAACTTAACCAAACACTTTGTTCCGAAAGAACTACGTAGGTCTGATTTTCTCATCCCAAATTGAGGAATACGTAGGAGCAAAGGGAAACACCCTTGTCGACCACAAAAAAGGAAAAAATATAAAAAGGGTATAAAGGATATAAGAACATAAAAAGGGAACATAAAAAATCAAAGTCATGTTTGCACATTCGATTAAAGGCTGCCGTCCCTTGGGACGGACGTGTGGGGTGCTAATACCTTCCCCGTGCGTAAATACAACTCCCGAACCTTTCACCAAAAAGTTCGTAGATCGCGTCTTTTCCGGTTTTTTCCGACGTTTTCCTCAAATAAACGTTGGTGGCGACTCCGCGCGTATTCCTTTCGTGGAACACGCATCCCGCGAGTCTCGCGTCGCCCTCCCGCCGAAGGGTAGGTTGCGACAGTTGGCGACTCCACTGGGGAAATTTTTAGAGAGTTAGGCCATTTAATCTTGTGCAATGTTTTATCATGACTTTCTCCTTTGTTAGTTTCCCTTTATTTGTCTTATGTTCTTCTGTATATAAACTATTTTGTTGCTTTTAGTGTGTTTTAGAATGTATGCATGAGGTAAATATTTTATTCATTTGATGCACACAAACACCAACACTATTTGCACACACTGTGAGTGAAAAAGGGCCCTATACCCGGGTTCATGGGAACATAAGGAGTGGAGGTGAATCTGTGATCATGCTAGGTCTCCGACTTGCTTGATTACAGTGAACCCTCATCTAGAGCTTTTCTCTTTGAAAACCTATTGTTGCTAGTAGTCCCTACTGCTACAATGTGTTCTTCAAAGGGGATGATACCTCTAGAAACCATCAAGAGAGATATAACTACCTTGGGGATTATTGCTAAAAGCCTAGTTAGTTCTCTCCCTTATAGGTCCCTTAAATAGGGGCACGAAGCAAACACGCTGCGTGCCATTTTTTCACACTGCCATGCATGAGTATCATATACCCTTTTGCTTATGTTCAGTAAATATTGTCATACTGTGTACATTCCCGCATTGTGTCTTTTGCATAGGCATTGCATATGGGTTCTGTCTTGATCCCTACTGTAAACAAACCAACGGAGGGTCCGTGTCGCCTTCTTAAAAACGTGCGTTGGGGCATTTTTGCTACCCCTAGACGTCGTATCTAAGAAGGGGACAGATTCCCCGGACCCCCGCATTCCTAGATTGCATCTGTGTCATATGCATTCCATCATGCATTCATCCATTCCACCCATGAGATATCGGAGTTTTGATTTGCACCAGCTTTTATCTCACTTTAGTAAGCATGGGAACAAATCAAACCGGCAAGAGGTTCTACCAAGTCAAGGTCAAAAGCCCAGATACCACCGGCATCAAGGAATTAGGGCGGTTGATGGAACCCCTCCAAATGCAATCCTTCCGCAAGACTTACGGAAAAATCTTAGAATTGACCATAGTAGAGGTGTCCATAGAAGCCATTGCATCACTTACCCAATACTACGACCAGCCCTTGAGATGCTTCACATTCGGGGACTTCCAATTAGTACCAACCATTGAAGAATTTGAGGAAATTCTAGGATGTCCTCTCGGGGGAAGGAAACCATATCTTTCCTCCGGGTGTCTCCCCTCTTTGAGCAGAATTGCAACTGTGGTCAAGGATTCAGCCAGAGGTTTGGACCGCATAAAACAGACTCGGAACGGCATAGCGGGCCTACCACAGAAGTACCTAGAAGACAAGGCGAGGGGCATGGCCAATCAAGGAGACTGGGTCCCGTTTATGGATGTGTTAGCTTTGCTAATTTTTGGGGTTGTCCTCTTTCCAAACGTGGATGGTTTGATAGACCTAGCAGCAATCGACGCTTTCCTTGCCTACCACCATAGTAAGGAAAGTCCGGTGGTAGGTGTCTTGGCAGATCTATTTGACACATTTGACCGAAGGTGCGAGAAGAGTAGCGCACGGATCATCTGTTGCTTACCCGCCCTCTGTGTTTGGTTGGTTTCACACTTGTTCCAACAAGACACAAGACATCCATGTCCGCTCCTGAGCCATCGCTCGTGTACTGAAAAGAGGAGAATGGATTGGGACCAGCTCTTGGCCGGGATAGGGGGTAGAACAATCAGTTGGTTCCCCCGATGGAAGGAAGGAAAAGAAGGAGTCCTTTTCTCATGTGGGAGATACCCAAACATTCCGCTGGTAGGAACGAGGGGTTGTATTAATTACAATCCCACGCTCGCTATAAGGCAACTAGGGTACCCCATGAGGGGAGCACCGACGGAAGAAAGCATGTCTCCTTTCCTCGTGAGGGATCTCGGCGCAGAAAATTCCAAGACTATCCAAAGAATCCATAAAGCATGGGAAACCCCGTTAAGGAAAGATCAAGAGCTTAGAGGCGTTCGTAATGGCATCATTGGTGGGTACCACGAATGGCTGAAAGTTCGCATACGAGGTTTAGATTGGCTCGCCAAGTTAAAAGTCGTCAGCGAAGAGAATTTTGAAGCACCGGAAGAGGACGAGGAAGTCCAAGCTCTCAAAAGCGAGTTAGGAAAGGCAAAACTCGCCAAGGAGAAGTTCAAGTTGGCTGCTACACACGTTCGGAAGGAGTGTGCCGGGTTACGGGAAGAGAATGCAATTACCGCAAGAGCCCTTGAACGAGAGACCAAGAGGGCTCGCAAGGAAGAGTATGGCCGGAACAAATTTCGCGGAGCTCTATGGGGTAGCAATAGTGAACTCAAGTTGCGAAGGGAAGAAAGGGACCAATCGCGAGCACATGGCATGGTTCTGAAAGAGGAGTTGATGACTTGTTCAAGGTCCAAAAGAAGCTTGTCTCAGCGTTTATGCGAGACAGAGACCAACATGTTAGCTATCATCGCCAAGTACGAAGAAGAGTTAGGTCTAGCCACGGCCCACGAGCATAGAATCGCGGATGAGTATGCTCAAGTATATGCGGAAAAAGAGGCTAGAGGAAGGGTGATCGACTCTTTACACCGAGAGGCAACCATGTGGGTGGGTCGGTTTGCTCTTACCTTGAACGGGAGTCAAGAACTTCCCCGATTGTTAGCCAAGGCCAAGGCGATGGCAGACACCTACTCCGCCCCCGAAGAGATCCATGGGCTTCTCGGCTATTGTCAGCATATGATAGACTTAATGGCCCACATAATTAGAAATCGTTAGGAAACTTGTATGGTCTCTCAGACCTTGACTAGATATGATTTCTTTTTTTGAAATAAAATGAGTTGGTCCCATGTTCTTACTCCAAAAAAAAAAAAAAAAAAAAAAAAAAACTTGTGCAAATCAAATCACTCCTACATCTCATCTCTAGCATGCATTTTCTTTCTTTACCCACTCCTCACGTTTGGTTTTTTTAGGGAAAAACACCATAACTAAACGCGCCGCAAGGGATCCCTATCGCACCAGATCCAAATCTAGAACGATGGGTGATCAAGAGGAGACGCAGGAACAGATGAAAGCCGACATGTCGGCTCTGAAAGAACAAATGGCCTCCATGATGGAGGCCATGTTAGGTATGAAACAGCTCATGGAGAAGAACGCGGCCACTGCCGCCGCTGTCAGTTCGGCTGCCGAAGCAGACCCGACTCTCTTGGCAACTACGCACCATCCTCCCTCAAACATAGTAGGACGGGGAAGGGACACACTGGGGCACGATGGCAGCCCTCACCTGGGATACAACCGAGCGGCTTACCCTTATGGATTGCCGCCCAACTATTCACCACCCATCTTGCAAGAAGATGCGGGCCACATTGCTTCTCCCGTCCATGAAAAAGAGCCTCCTCAGCAGCCCGACGAAGTCCATAAAGACCCTCAAGATTATGCTCGGAGGGATGTCGAGTTTTATCCCCCGATCCCCGAAGGGCCGGCACCGGGCACATTGCCTCAACCCAACCTCGCAGCATCGCCAATAGTTTTGTCTATGGAAGGGCCGCCCCCGGCAACTGAAGAAAGGAGGAAGCTCGATCTCCTTGAGGAAAGATTGAGGGCTGTGGAAGGATTTGGGGACTATCCGTTTGCAGACATGACGGATCTTTGCTTAGTACCCGATGTTGTTATTCCCCCGAAGTTCAAAGTGCCGGACTTCGACAAGTATAAAGGGACGACTTGTCCCAAAAACCACCTCAAAATGTACTGCCGTAAGATGGGCGCCCATTCTAAAGATGAAAAGCTGTTGATACACTTCTTTCAGGATAGCTTGGCCGGAGCTGCGGTAGTGTGGTACACTAATTTGGAAGCTTCCCGTATCCGTACTTGGAAGGATCTGATTACCGCCTTCCTAAGGCAGTATCAGTACAATTCTGATATGGCTCCGGACCGTACTCAACTGCAGAATATGTTCAAGAAGGAGGGTGAAACCTTTAAAGAATATGCGCAGCGATGGAGGGATTTGGCGGCACAAGTAGCTCCTCCCATGGTTGAGAGAGAGATGATCACCATGATGGTAGACACTCTGCCAGTGTTCTACTATGAGAAGCTAGTGGGTTACATGCCGTCCAGCTTTGCGGATCTGGTGTTTGCCGGGGAAAGAATCGAGGTGGGATTGAAGAGAGGAAAGTTTGATTACGTTTCCTCCACAAACGTGAACGCCAAAAGAATCGGGGCAACAGGGGCAAAAAGGAAGGAAGGAGATGCCCATGCCGTCTCTTCAACGCCCGCATGGGTCAAACCCCAGCAAACACCTCATGGTACCCATCAGTACGCGCAACATCACCCAAGCTTCTCGGCTCCTGCTGGGAACGCCTCTAGCTCAACACCCGTACAGCCTAAGGCACCCACCCAGAGGGAAGCTCCCCAAGTTCCAACTCCGAACGCGACTCGACCAGCCGGTAATTCCAACACGACAAGGAACTTCCCTCCGAGACCGTTGCCGGAATTCACCCCGCTCCCAATGACGTACGAAGATCTTCTACCATCCCTCATCGCCAATCATTTGGCCGTGGTAACTCCCGGAAGGGTCTTCGAACCCCCTTTCCCGAAGTGGTATGACCCTAATGCAACTTACAAGTACCATGGGGGTGCCCCGGGGCATTCCATCGAAAAATGCATGGCCCTTAAATACAAGGTCCAACATCTAATGGATGCCGGATGGCTGACTTTCCAAGAGGATCGGCCCAATGTGAGGACCAACCCGCTCGCCAATCATGGAGGGGGAGCTGTTAATGCAGTTGAATCCGATAGGCCCCACAGGTCTAAACCGTTGAGAGATGTGGCAGCCCCTAGGAGGTTTATCTTTGAGGCCCTACAAAAAGGAGGGGTAATTCCCCATAGTGGGTGTAAGGAGGATTCCTGTCTGCTACATCCCGGCGAGATGCATGACATGGAGACGTGTTTGGAAGTAGAGGAATTGTTGCAACGGATGATAGACCAAGGTCGACTAGAAGTCGGCATTAAAGAAAAAGAAGAGCCGCATATATGCATGCAATCTACGGAGGGGAGCGGTATTGCGAAGCCCAAACCCTTGGTGATATACTTCACTAAAAGTGCAGCCTCGCAAAAGCCTGGGCATCCCTTAATGGTCAAACCTGTTCCTTTCCCGTACCAGAATAGTCACGCGGTCCCGTGGAGATATACACCTCCGGAGAAGAAGGAAGGAGAGGTCACAGACGTCAGCTCGCTGTCGGCTAAAGTAACAAATATCACGGGACTGAGTGGTGTGACCCGTAGTGGTCGTGTGTTCGCACCTCCGGACCTACCGGTCCAACCCGCCGACGTCAAGGGAAAAGGAAAGGTGGTGGAGGAACAAGATGGCGAAGCACCCCACGCTTCGAATAAAGATATTCCAGCAAAGGGGCCCCCAGAGAAAAGGGATGGTAGAAAGGAGGTGTCGCTAGAGGAAGCCAGCGAGTTTCTTCGGATAATTCAGCAGAGCGAATTCAAGGTTATCGAACAGCTCAACAAAACCCCGGCTAGGGTCTCGCTGCTAGAGTTACTTATGAGCTCCGAGCCTCATCGGGCTCTGCTAGTAAAAGTGCTGAACGAGGCTCACGTGGCCCAAGATATTTCGGTAGAAGGTTTCGGAGGGCTGGTCAACAATATCACTGCCAACAACTATCTTGCCTTCGCCGAAGAAGAAATCCCCGCCGAGGGGAGAGGGCATAATAAGGCTTTACACGTATCAGTCAAGTGTATGGACCATATCGTGGCCAAGGTACTTATCGATAATGGTTCCAGTTTAAACGTGATGCCTAAGAGCACTTTGGACAAGTTACCATTCAATGCTTCCCATTTAAAACCAAGTTCAATGGTGGTTCGGGCCTTCGACGGCACTCGCCGAGAGGTTAGGGGAGAGATCGATCTCCCAGTACAAATAGGCCCTCACACCTGTCAAGTCACCTTCCAAATAATGGACATTAACCCACCCTACAGTTGCCTGTTGGGGCGCCCGTGGATCCACTCAGTGGGTGTTGTGCCTTCTACACTCCACCAAAAGCTGAAATTCGTAGTGGAGGGGCACTTGGTCATCGTGTCAGGCGAGGAAGATATCTTGGTAAGCTGCCCATCCTCCATGCCTTATGTGGAAGCCGCAGAAGAATCGTTAGAAACCGCTTTCCAGTCTTTTGAGGTGGTCAGCATTTCCTCCGTGGACTCCCTCTTTGGGCAACCTTGTCTGTCCGATGCGGCGGTAATGATGGCCCGAGTTATGTTGGGGAACGGTTATGAACCCGGGATGGGATTAGGCAAAGACAATGGCGGCATAACTAGCCTGATAAAAACCCAAGGAAATCGTGGGAAGTATGGTTTAGGCTATAAGCCCACTCAAGCAGACATGAAAAGAAGCGTCGCGGGAAGGAAGAACAGTGGAGGAAGCCCGCCCTGCCACATAAGTAGAAGTTTTATAAGTGCGGGTCTGGGAGACGAAGGTCAAGTGGTCGCGATATGTGAAGATGATGTTCCAAGTACTTTGGATTTGGTCCGACCATGCCCTCCTGATTTCCAACTGGGAAATTGGCGGGTGGAGGAACGCCCCGGCATTTACGCAACAAGCATAATGTAAACCTTTACGGTTTTAAAAGCTCTATAGTTGGGCCTAGGCTTTAGAGTTTTCATTTTGTTAAGGCTTTGTGTCTTTTGTCTTTGAATTTATAATACAAGGATCTTTCTTCATCTGTTCCTGGTCTCTACCCATTCTCATTCATTTGCATGTTTACTTCTTTTTCTGAAACGGCAGATTCGATGACGAGTCCCCCGAAGGTACTAATACCTGGGACCCGTCTATCAACTTCGAGCAAGAAATGAACCAAACGGAAGATGAAGAAGATGAGGAAATGGGACTTCCTTCGGAACTAGAAAGAATGGTCGCCCAAGAGGACCAAGAAATGGGGCCTCATCAAGAAGAAACAGAGCTAGTAGACTTAGGAATTGGCAGTGGAAAGAGGGAAGTAAAGATAGGTACAGGCATTGCCGCACCTATCCGTGAAGAATTAATAACCCTGCTAAAAGACTACCAAGACATCTTTGCTTGGTCATACCAAGATATGCCCGGTTTGAGTTCTGACATTGTGCAGCACCGATTGCCTCTAAATCCCGGGTGTTCCCCAGTAAAACAGAAATTGAGGAGGATGAAGCCCGAAACGTCCTTGAAGATAAAAGAAGAAGTGAAGAAGCAGTTTGACGCTGGATTTCTGGCCGTCGCTCGGTATCCAGAATGGGTTGCCAACATCGTGCCAGTTCCTAAAAAAGGTGGGAAAGTACGAATGTGTGTAGATTACCGGGACCTGAATCGGGCCAGTCCCAAGGACAATTTTCCGTTACCACACATCGATATCCTCGTAGACAACACGGCCAATTTCGCTTTATTTTCCTTCATGGATGGTTTCTCTGGTTACAATCAGATAAAGATGGCGCCCGAGGATATGGAAAAGACTACTTTCGTCACCCTGTGGGGAACGTTCTGTTACAAGGTGATGTCCTTTGGACTCAAGAATGCCGGGGCAACTTATCAACGGGCCATGGTAGCTTTGTTCCATGATATGATGCATCAAGAGATCGAGGTCTACGTGGACGACATAATTGCTAAATCTAAATCTGAGGAAGAACACCTGGTCAACCTGCGGAAGTTGTTCGAAAGGCTTAAGAAATATCAATTAAGGTTGAACCCCGCTAAGTGTACCTTTGGGGTCAAATCAGGGAAATTGCTTGGTTTCGTTGTAAGCCAGAAAGGGATAGAGGTAGACCCCGAAAAAGTGAAGGCTATCCTTGAGATGCCAGAACCCCGTACAGAGAAGCAAGTCCGAGGTTTCCTCGGGCGCTTGAATTATATTGCCAGATTCATATCGCAGCTCACAGCCATTTGTGAGCCGTTGTTTAAACTCTTGCGCAAAAACCAAACTGATCGGTGGAATGAGGATTGCCAAGAGGCTTTTGGAAGGATCAAAAAGTGCCTAATGAATCCTCCCGTGCTTATGCCACCAGTACCTGGAAGGCCTCTCATTTTGTACATGACAATCTTGGACGAGTCAATGGGGTGTATGCTGGGGCAACATGATGAATCCGGGAAGAAAGAGCGCGCTGTTTACTACCTAAGTAAGAAGTTCACGACCTGTGAGATGAATTACTCCTTGCTCGAAAGAACGTGTTGTGCTTTAGTATGGGCATCCCATCGCCTAAGGCAGTACATGCTGAGTCATACTACCTGGTTGATATCCAAAATGGACCCGGTTAAGTACATCTTTGAAAAGCCAGCTCTCACGGGACGAATCGCCCGGTGGCAAGTCTTGCTATCCGAGTTTGATATAGTCTACGTCACCCAAAAGGCGATAAAAGGAAGCGCTTTGGCAGATTATTTGGCTCAACAGCCTCTTAACGACTACCAGCCCATGCATCCGGAATTCCCTAATGAGGACATCATGGCCTTGTTCGAGGAAAAGTTGGACGAAGATCGGGACAAATGGACTGTATGGTTTGACGGAGCGTCAAACATTCTAGGTCATGGCGTTGGGGCAGTATTGATCTCTCCGGACAATCAATGTGTACCTTTCACGGCCAGGCTAGGATTCGACTGCACCAACAACATGGCCGAATATGAAGCATGTGCCCTAGCCGTCCAGGCAGCAATTGACTCCAATGTCAAACTACTCAAGGTGTACGGCGACTCAGCGTTGGTAATCCATCAGCTGAGAGGAGAATGGGAAACTAGAGATCCCAAGCTGATACCCTACAAAGCCTACATCAAGGAGTTGGCTGAGACTTTCGATGAGATCTCCTTCCATCATGTTCCCCGCGAGGAAAATCAAATGGCGGATGCACTTGCTACATTGGCATCTATGTTCCAGCTAACACCGCACGGGGACCTACCCTACATTGAATTTCAGTGTCGTGGCAAACCCGCACATTGTTGCCAAGTGGAAGAGGAACGGGACGGAAAGCCCTGGTATTACGACATCAAGCGATATGTCGAAAGCAAAGAATACCCGCCAGAGATTGCCGACAACGATAAAAGGACATTGAGGAGGTTGGCAGCCAGTTTCTTCATGAGCGGAGGCACACTGTATAAGAGAAATCACGACATGACACTCCTGCGATGTGTGGATGCCAAGGAGGCAAATCACATGATCGAGGAAGTCCATGAGGGCTCGTTTGGAACACACGCCAACGGGCATGCTATGGCCAGGAAGATCTTAAGAGCAGGTTATTACTGGCTTACCATGGAAAGTGATTGTTGTGTCCATGTGAGGAAGTGCCACAAATGTCAAGCATTCGCAGATAATGTCAATGCCCCACCACATCCTCTGAATGTCATGTCCGCCCCTTGGCCTTTCTCCATGTGGGGAATAGATGTCATCGGGGCCATTGAGCCCAAGGCCTCGAATGGTCATCGCTTCATCCTCGTAGCGATAGATTATTTCACCAAGTGGGTCGAGGCGGCTTCATATACCAATGTCACGAGGAATGTGGTGGTCAGGTTCATTAAGAAAGAGATCATTTGCCGATATGGTTTGCCAAGGAAGATTATCACGGACAACGGCACCAACCTGAATAATAAGATGATGGCAGAAATGTGCGAGGAGTTTAAAATCCAGCATCACAATTCCACGCCCTACCGGCCAAAGATGAATGGAGCCGTGGAAGCGGCCAATAAGAATATCAAAAAGATTATCCAAAAGATGACCGTGTCATACAAGGATTGGCACGAGATGCTCCCATTCGCGTTACACGGTTACCGGACTTCAGTGCGAACGTCAACTGGGGCAACGCCGTTCTCATTGGTATATGGGATAGAGGCGGTGTTACCGTTTGAGGTGGAAGTCCCGTCATTAAGGATCTTGGCGGAATCCGGGTTAAAGGAATCAGAGTGGGCTCAAACACGCTACGATCAGCTCAACCTCATTGAGGGCAAGCGCTTAACAGCCATGAGTCATGGGCGCTTATACCAGCAGAGAATGAAGAGTGCATTCAACAAGAAAGTACGCTTACGCAAGTTCCATGAGGGAGACCTTGTGCTAAAGAAAATGTCCCATGCTGTCAAGGACCATCGAGGGAAATGGGCCCCGAACTACGAAGGGCCTTTTGTTGTGAAGAGGGCTTTTTCCGGAGGAGCCCTGGTGCTTACCAACATGGATGGCGAAGAGCTACCTTCACCCGTGAACTCTGATGTCGTCAAACAATATTATGCTTAGAAGCTGGGGCAATTAAGGATGTCGCTGCATGTTCTCTATCTTTACGCGTTTTCTAGATTTCCCCCCGGGGATTTCCGGTCCGTTGTATCTCTTGTTACGATCTTTCAAAGAAATGAACATGGATTTGAGGCTTTTAGTCCTCATGTTAGTTTCACACCTTGCGTTAATTTGTGATCGCCTGAGCCCTTCCGCTCAGTTCATGGGATCCCCCAAGCGCTTAATTAGAATTGAACCTGAACCAACTTTCCCTAAATTTTCAGCGTTTGAAAACACTCATGCATACGCATACGCATACGCATGTATATTGTTGTGGTAAAACAGGGGCAGGATCACCTTGGGCTACCCTCTGGAGTGAAGACAAAACATGAATGGCAGAAACCAGTCAAGGTAGGGTAATGATGCGGCCAAGATTGGCCATACCTGGTTGTTTATTACTTGCAGGTACTTAAGGATGAACGCAAGCGGGGATGGGGTCACGACCGACCGATCGTTGCTCTTCTCTTTGCGAAACAAGCAGGGAATGTCGCTGCAAGGCAGCCCCGTATCCTTTCTATTTTGTAGCTTTCTTTTACTATTTGTTTGTTTTAAAAAGGAAAAGAGTAATAATAAGATAAGTAATCAACGCCTAATTCTAACCTAAGTAAGTTCAAGTTAGGCAAAATGCTAATCCATGAGAAGGGAGGGGACATGGTCAATGTTCCCCTCAAAAAAAAAAAAAAAAAAAAAAAAAAAAGTGCAGGTTAGCTCGCCTGGGCGAGCCACCTCTGCACCAAAATATAAAAATGACGAAGGGGGGGACGTTTTTTATTCAAAAACTTCCCCCCCTCATTCAAAAAAGAAGGCTCACGGGACTCACGGGTTTTGCAGCCCTTAGGTCACCATTTTTTGCGTTTTTGATTCCGTTTTGCTCTATTATTCGTCTCCAACAAGTAAGTACCTCATTCTTGGGCTTTCTAGCTTTCCATTGATGTATTTTGGTGCTCTAAATTGCATGTGTTTGCTAAGAAACGTGAGGGATTTATCCTCAGATTGTTGCTTGTTTTTGTTGGATTGAGGGGTTGTAAGGGATGGCCTTGGCCTAGGGTGTATTCTGAAGTGATGGCGCATGCCACATTGTCCCCATTCTCTTGATATTCGTGCCTAAACATGCGCCCACCAAGTGCTCGGTGAAATGCCTCAACGAGATATGAGCATGGTTTTGTGAGCTTTGGGTTGTGGGACTGTTTTATATGTATAGGGACAGCATGAAGGATTTAAAATGAGTGCCCGAATGCAATTCTAGGCCTAGGAACCCAAGCTTTTAATTTCAATACAAGAAAGCATGACTTACGCCTAGGAATCTAAGTTTTGGTTTTGAATGAAAAAAGGCATGAATATTAGGACATGTTTGAGAGGTTGTTATTAGAATTTAAATTTGGCTGCCCCATGAGGAATACCTTGCACCTAGGTAGCATGGAAAATACCTTTCAACGGTATGTATATATGTAAATATATATAGCATGGAAATGCCTTGCAAAATGTTGAATAAAATGCCTTGCAGAAAGTTGAATAAAATGCCTTGCATAATGTGAATATATATAGCATGAAGTGCCTTACAAAGTGTTGGATGGGTAGCGTAAAAGTGTTTTTCAAAATATGTGTATTTGTGAGTAGGTAACAAAAGAAGCCTTCCAAAAAAATGTGTGTGTATATATATAGGATGTAGCATGAAAAGGTTTGTCAAAAAATATGTACATGGATAGGTGTCGTAAAATGCTTCACACAAATTTTTTTGTGTGCAAATACGTATGTGTCATAAAATAGCACGACCCCAATATGATTATTTTATAAAGTGCATGTTGACACTCGGGCCATGAGAAGTGTTGTTTGGCCCTTGTTTGTAATGATTGTTATATTTCTTGTAAACTAACTTTCCAAATGTTTGCCTTCGCAGGAATGGCCCCGAGGAAGCTTGCCTCGAAGAGGTCCAGGAAGGACAAGGCGGCCGAAGGAACTAGTTCCGCCCCGGAGTACGACAGTCACCGCTTTAGGAGCGTTGTACACCAGCAGCGCTTTGAAGCCATCAAGGGATGGTCGTTTCTCCGGGAGCGACGCGTCCAGCTCAGGGACGACGAGTATACTGATTTTCAGGAGGAAATAGGGCGCCGGCGGTGGGCACCACTGGTTACTCCTATGGCCAAGTTTGATCCAGAAATAGTCCTTGAATTTTATGCCAATGCTTGGCCAACAGAGGAGGGCGTGCGTGACATGAGATCCTGGGTTAGGGGTCAGTGGATCCCGTTCGATGCCGACGCTATCAGCCAGCTCCTGGGATATCCGATGGTGTTGGAAGAGGGCCAGGAATGCGAGTATGGCCAGAGGAGGAACCGGTCTGATGGGTTCGATGAGGAGGCCATCGCCCAGCTGCTATGTATACCGGGGCAGGATTTTGCCCGGACTGCTGCAGGGAGGCGAGTGCGAATCATGCGCACCAATATGACCACCCTGACCCAGATATGGATGACGTTGCTCCTCAGCAACATCCTGCCCACCGATCATAATTCCGACCTCCCCATGCCTAAGTGTCAGCTGGTGTACGCCATCCTGACGCGGATGAGCATCCATGTGGCTCAGTTAATCGCTGATGCCATCTATATTTTTGCAGGTATGGCGCCCACTAGGCACCCTTTGGACCCAGATAAGTCCAACAGGGCCCTGGGATTCCCCGCACTGATCACAGGACTCTGCCAGTCGTTCGGAGTCCCCGTCGCACCTACCAAGGTGATTCGGCCGCCTATCACCCGGGCTTTTATTGAGAAGTACTGTACCCAGAGACAGGGTCAGGGTGATGCTCCACAGGCCGCAGGCGCGCCCCCACCACCTCAACAGGCGGGCCAGGCTGGGGCATTCGACATGGAGCAGTATTTACGACATTTGGTTCGCCAGCAGGCAGCCAACCACCGAGCACATGTACGGACCCATGATTGTCTGTACCAGATGAGCCTTAGCATGCAGAGCCAGGGCTTCGCTCCTTTTTCATGCCCTACTCCAGACCAGTTCAGGGCAGAGGTTGCATGGCCCGGAGATTGGCCCGAGGCCCAAGCAGGAGGGACACCCCCAGAAGCTCCCGGCGATGGAGAAGAAGCCCACGAGGATGAGGAGATGGCTGATTTGCTTGACTTCTTGGGAGGGAGTGGAGACACGTGACTGGGAGATCCCCAGATTCATGTTTTCTTTCATATTTCTTTTGTCATTTTTTTTTATTCTATGTTATTGTTTTGACTTGAGAGACTAACGTTTGTTTTTGTTGTTTCGATTGTCATTTGTACAGCGCATGCATTTTTGTTTAGATTGGTGCGTTAGTATTTATATATCATTACTATCGATGATGTTTGAAATTCTGGAACCGTGTAGAGTTCTTCGTTTAGGAACATCGTCCAAAAGTATATATGTAAAATAAACAAAAAAATCATGATAAAAATAAAAATAGGGAAGGAAAGAAAATGAAATAGAAAAGGAAAGAAAATGAAATAGAAAAGGAACGAAAATGAAATAGAAAAGAAAAGAAAGTGAAAAGAAAAAGAGGGCAAATAGGGGAAGAAGGGCAAGTAAGGAAAAAGGTAGAAAAAAGAAAAAAATAGGTTGTCTAGCTAAAAAACAGCATGCTTTTGAAAAGAGACGATTTCCAACTTTTCTTTGAAAAAGTTCATTGATCATAACCAATTTTTGGAAAATGTGTCTACACCTGAAGGGTGAATGCTGTGAAATTTCCCCGGACGCCCGAAATGGACTCGGATGAATGCACAAATTGATAAAAGAACATATGTTGGAAACATTGGGTTGATTAAAATAGAGGAAATGGATCCTGAGCCCTAGCATCACATGACCATAAAAATTTGACACTTGAGTGTCCGCATAGGTGCATGCATGACCAGTTTTGCATAAAGTTTCCAAATCATCATTTTTGCATTTGTGTCATGGAAATAATGTGGGGCATCCCTTTTATCCTTGAACCAAACCAAACCCTGACATGTATCATGTCTAGCCATTCTACAAGCTTTGAGCCAAAATCCTGACTCACCATAAACCTTGACCCAGGGTGAGAATGCCAATCCTTACCCTCGAAAGCAAAAAAGAAATGAAGGAAAATTCCCCAATCAAAGAATGGGAGAAAGCAAAAAAAAGGAAAAGAAGGAAAATTCCCCAATCAAAGAGTGGGAGAAAGCAAAAAGAAAAGAAAGGAAAATTCCCAATCAAAGAATGGGAGAAAGTAAAAAAGGAAGAAGAAGAAGGAAAGAAAGCTCCTGATCAAGGATCGAAAGAAACCAGAAGAAATGTGCAGAGAGGTCTTTGGACCAGACAATATCTGAACAGTACAGAATTGTCACCAAATGAACAAAAAGGAAGGAAAGGAAACCACGACCTAAAATGGTCTTCTCCCTTTAATTACCAACCAAAATCCCGTGCGCTAGCGACCTTTTTTTCCTCGCCCCGCACTAAAAAAAAAAAAAACAGAAAAAAGAAAAAGCCAGAAAAATCAAAAGCCAAAAACACATAAAAACCGAAAGAAGAAACCATCAAAAGAACCCATTCCCAAGGGAAGCCCTATTGATCCATGATCACGCATGTAATTTTTGATTTGATAGGAAATAATTTGCAAAGTCAAGTTATGACATATCTATGGTTCGGAATTAGGATGAAACACTTACCTGTGCGAGATTGATACACTTTGAGTGGATTTCTTCTATTTTTGTCGAACCCAGTGTTTCCTCTAAATGGTCATTTAGAAACGAAATGCTAACATCCAAGATCTAATTTATGGTTATGGGGGATCCCATCAGCAGACTCTCCTTCCCTGGTAGGCGCATTGTTTGTCACTCAAATCATATGCTGCTCTAAAATCAGTTGGAATATTTGTCTCTTTGCTAAAACATGTTTGCATTTTAGTGGAGAAAACACCGAGACTTTTTCAAGTCTCACAAGTTATCCAGAACTACGTAGGTCTGAGTTCCTCATTGGAGGATACGTAGGAGCAAGAGCCTCGCTTTTGTCGACCACACCGCCTTTTGTTGCCATGACTCAAGAGCTGGTAGCCCGCGGAGACACCTTACGGTTATCCGCACTCCTTTGCTATTTAGACACAGTTGTTGTCCGATGGCACGCAGAGACCAAGTTTGGTCATTCTGCACACATGATACGCGGGGATACCTTACGGTTATCCGCACCCCTTTGCTATTTAGACACAGTTGTTGTCCGATGGCACGCAGAGACCAAGTTTGGTCATTCTGCACCCAAGATACGCGGAGATACCTTACGGTTATCCGCACCCTTTTGTCATCCAGAGGCGGCGGGCCCGATGACAAGCAGAGACCAAGTTTGGTCATTCTGCACCCAAGATACGCGGAGATACCTTACGGTTATCCGCACCCTTTTGTCATCCAGAGGCGGCGGGCCCGATGACAAGCAGAGACCAAGTTTGGTCATTCTGCACCCAAGATACGCGGAGATACCTTACGGTTATCCGCACCCCTTTGCTAGGCAGACACAGTTGTGTCCGATGGCAAGCAGAGACCAAGTCTGGTCATTCTGCACCCAAGATACGCGGAGATACCTTACGGTTATCCGCACCCCTTTGCTAGGCAGACACAGTTGTGTCCGATGGTAAGCAGAGACCAAGTCTGGTCATTCTGCACCCAAGATACGCGGAGATACCTTACGGTTATCCGCACCCCTTTGCTAGGCAGACACAGTTGTGTCCGATGGCAAGCAGAGACCAAGTCTGGTCATTCTGCACCCAAGATACGCGGAGATACCTTACGGTTATCCGCACCCCTTTGCTAGGCAGACACAGTTGTGTCCGATGGCAAGCAGAGACCAAGTTTGGTCATTCTGCACCCAAGATACGCGGAGATACCTTACGGTTATCCGCACCCTTTTGTCATCCAGAGGCGGCGGGCCCGATGACAAGCAGAGACCAAGTTTGGTCATTCTGCACCCAAGATACGCGGAGATACCTTACGGTTATCCGCACCCCTTTGCTAGGCAGACACAGTTGTGTCCGATGGCAAGCAGAGACCAAGTTTGGTCATTCTGCACCCAAGATACGCGGAGATACCTTACAGTTATCCGCACCCCTTTGCTAGGCAGACACAGTTGTGTCCGATGGCAAGCAGAGACCAAGTTTGGTCATTCTGCACCCATGATACGCGGAGATACCTTACGGTTATCCGCACCCCTTTGCCATTCAGACACAGTCGTGTCCGTTGGCAAGCAGAGACCAAGTTTGGTCATTCTGCACCCATGATACGCGGAGATACCTTATGGTTATTCGCACCCATTCTTTTGCTATCTGTAAGACAGAACGCTTGATAGCATGCAGGGGCTGGCACAGTCTTCTGCACCTTTTTTTCCTCCGGGAACAACAAGTCATTTGCATGTGGAGATTTTATGGTCACCCGCGACTCTCGTCAAATCGAGAGGGACGAAATTAGTGTCTTATCTTTACTTTTCTTTTATCTCCAATAAAAGACAAGTAAAGAGGGGCAACTGTCATACCCTAATTTCGTCCGGGGACCTTTGCTTGATGACATGCGACCATTCTTTGGTCCTTGTGAGGTGCTTGGCACCCATCATTAGGCAATTTATGAAATTCCAGGACATGCCGAAAAACCAAAAAAATGTTGATGCACAATCCGTAAGTTTCCGTGACACATCGGAAATCAAATGGAAGCATCGTTGCATAATTAAGTGAGGTTCCGTAACATTCCGTAAGTCAAAAAGGGGATGATTATGTAATCCGCAAGGTTCCGTAACATTACGGAAAGAAAACAAGTATCGTTACGAAATTCGTAAGTTTCCGTAACTTTACGAAAAAAGAATTACCAAAAAACAGCAGGGGGGGTGAACTTGGTAAAAATGGGGGTGCAAATAGCAACCAGGCCCATTTGGGCCCTCCAGAAGATTCCTCCAGAAGGCGGTTGCTTCTGGAGGAAGCAACCCTGCTCGCCTGGGCGAGCTGAGCTCGCCTGGGCGAGCTGGGCGGCAACCACCTCCCCTATTTTGCTATAAATAGGGGAGGAATGCAAGAAGAAAAGGATCCCAGCCCTTTAGGCACTTCTCTCTCTTTGGAATTTGCTTGGAAAAATTGTTTCCGTGAAGAAAATCTAAGCCGAGGCGCTTCCGAAACGTTTCCGTAACGTTTTCCGTGAGGAATCTCGCAAAGGTTTGAACCGTTCTTCGACGTTCTTCATTCGTTCTTCATCGTTCTTCGATCTTCAACGGGTAAGTACCTCGAACCAAGCTTTTCGATTCATTCTATGCACCCGTAATGGTCCACATTGTGTTTCGTGCATTTTTATTCTCGTTTTGTTTACTTTTTATACCCCCTGTTGACGTGCTTAAGCCATTTTACTTAAGTCATTTCTCGCTTAACTTAAAAATAAAATAAATTTCCACCGAACGTTTGAATTGTATTATCCATTAACTTCGGTTAAAATCAATTCCGACCGTTCGGTCGTGCCGTAACCACGTTGGAAATCAAAAAGAGGTAAAAAATAATATAATAATAAAAAAAAACATCTTTTTAGTAAGATAAAGCGGAAAGTCAATCGGACGTTTTCTCTTTGGGATTTCTCATTCTTAATCGAATTGATTAATAACTAAAGTGAAACTAAGGCTAAAATCAACTCGCCTAGTCAAGCTCGTCCACAAAAATAGGCTTTTGAAGTTTGTCATTTCAATTTCTCACTAAGTAAAATGGATCATTTTTAAGGTCCAACGCCTTAAAAATGATCACCTCTTAAAATAAAAAAGAATCACTTGATAAGAAAGAACTACGTAGGTCTGAGTTCCTCATTGAGGATACGTAGGAGCAAAAGCCTCGCTTTTGTCGACCACCACAAGAGATCGTTAATGGTCCAATGCCTTAACGTTTCTCTCCTTTCAAAAACAAAAGATCGTTAATGGTCCAATGCCTTAACGTCTCTCTCCTTTCAAAAACAAGAGATCGTTAATGGTCCAATGCCTTAACGTTTCTCTCCTTTCAAAAACAAGAGATCGTTAATGGTCCAATGCCTTAACGTTTCTCCCCTTTCAAAATCAAAAGATCATTTAATGGTTCAACACCTTAAATGACCTTTTGTTCAATAAAAACATATTTTGCAAAAAAGACAAAAACAACTTAACCAAACACTTTGTTCCGAAAGAACTACGTAGGTCTGATTTTCTCATCCCAAATTGAGGAATACGTAGGAGCAAAGGGAAACACCCTTGTCGACCACAAAAAAGGAAAAAATATAAAAAGGGTATAAAGGATATAAGAACATAAAAAGGGAACATAAAAAATCAAAGTCATGTTTGCACATTCGATTAAAGGCTGCCGTCCCTTGGGACGGACGTGTGGGGTGCTAATACCTTCCCCGTGCGTAAATACAACTCCCGAACCTTTCACCAAAAAGTTCGTAGATCGCGTCTTTTCTGGTTTTTTCCGACGTTTTCCTCAAATAAACGTTGGTGGCGACTCCGCGCGTATTCCTTTCGTGGAACACGCATCCCGCGAGTCTCGCGTCGCCCTCCCGCCGAAGGGTAGGTTGCGACAATACCCCCCCCCCCCCACACACACACACACTTATTCCCAGCTTATTCCCAAAACAATTCCAAAGCTCCAAAATTCCTTAAGGGTAAGGTGATATCATGGTTTTTCACTTAAGGCTTGTAATGAGCTTCAAAACAAAGAAAGGGGAAAATAGGCTCAAAGGAATTAATTCAAGGTAAGTCCATTTGGCTAGAAGCTTATAAGAACAAAATTGCCTAAATCATTTCCAAATATGCATGTGAATTAGGAAGCATCAACAAGAATCAAGCCAAGGCTATTGCCCAAGCAATCAATGGGGCAAAACACACCAAAAGATTATGATGATGGATGGCTCAAATTCTCACAAAGGTAAACTTATCACTTTCAAATTGAGCTTTCAAAACTATCATGACATGTAGAGGAAAAACAAGGATTTCAAATCACAAAATGTCAAGAGGCTTTTATTTTCAGAACAATTATCCATTACTTGAACATATTCTATAATTCAAAGACAAACATGCAAATTTAACACAACAAAACTAACAAAACTAAACTAGAACCCAACAAAACTAACAAAATTAAACTAATTTAACACGACTAACAAAACCAAAACCAAAGAACACACTCACCCCCCCCCCCCATTACTTAAACAACACATTGTCCTCAATGTGGCACAATTAAAAGATTAAAAGCAATTAAACCATCAAATAGAATTTGACAAATGTAATAAAAGTAAAGAAGGAGATAGGAAAGAAAAACTCCCTAAGTCATGGTAGAGGAAGAGTAGGGTGGAGTAAGGAAGTCTTTTCCACCACTACGTCCACTAAAGAAGGGTTTGTGAGGAATGGCTTAAGTCAGTGTCCATTGACCTTGAAGCTCTTGTTTGTGGAGTCGCTTTTGATCTCAACTGTACCATAAGGAAAAACAATAGTAACAACAAAAGGACCAATCCACTTAGACCTCAACTTACCACTCATGAGTCCAAGCTTAGAATTATACAATAACACTTTTTGTTGGACAAGTGGCCTCAGATATCTTAAGAAGGGGGGGGGGGGGTTGAATTAAGATATTACAACTTATTTCCCCAATTAAAAATTCTATTTAACTTTCTATTCAAGTTATAAATTCCCTTAATAATGAATTTCTTAAATATTGATTCAAATAGAACAATTTGAATATGAATATAAAACAATAATAAATAAAGGAGTTTAAGGGAAGAGAAAATGCAAACTCAGATTTATACTGGTTCGGCCACACCCTTGTGCCTACGTCCAGTCCCAAGCAACCCGCTTGAGAGTTCCACTATCTTGTAAATTCCTTTTACAAGTTCTAAACACACAAAAACAGACAACCCTTCCTTTGTGTTTAGAATTCTTTCACAACAAGAGACCCTCGGTCTCTTAATCCCTTTTCAGAATGAAGAAGAAGAGAAGAAGAAATCTCTCTTGAAAAAGATAGATTGAACAATTTGAGCATTCAAATAATTCCTTATTGAATCACAAGTAATTTGGCCAAGGAATTTGTAAGAGGATAAAACGATTTCTCTTTATAAGAGGATAAGACCTTTTTGTTCTGAAAAACTCTTATCAAATTCGTGTCTCAAGTCACATATTTATAGGCCTATGATACTCATTCAAGAACCACACAAAAAGATGTGACTGTTGAGAATGTTTTCTGAAAAAACTCTTCTGGTAATCGATTACAGTATGTGTGTAATCGATTACAAGCTTTAAAATTTGAATTAAAACGTTCAGAAACTACTGGTAATCGATTACTATATATGTGTAATCGATTACTCAGTGCAAACTTTGAATTCAAATTTTAATAGCTGTTGTAAATCAGTTTTGATCACTGGTAATCGATTACATCCTCTGGTAATCGATTACCAGAGAGTAAATTTGTTGAAAAAGACTTTTTAACTTAAAATTCTTGGCCAAACCTTTTGCTACTTCAATTCGAATTCCCTTCCTATTTAATATACCCTTTCTAAGACTCTAGAGACTGTCTTGATCATCCATCTTGAATATCTTTAATTTCTTTGTCTTGAATAAAGCTTTGAGACTTTGAGACGCATGTGAAACTTTGGCATCATCAAAACATTCAGTTTGATCCTTTGTCTACACTTTTTGCCCAACCATGAAGTCCTTCTTAATTATCATGCTATCATGGAACTTCTTGGTCTTTTCTTTGTAGAACTTGGCATTCTCGTAGGCTTCTAGGCGGATCTCATCTAACTCACTCAGTTGAAACTTTCTTTCCTCACCAGCTTGATCCATAGAGAAGTTGTAAGTCTTCACTACCCAGTATGCTTTGTGCTCAATCTCCACTGGAAGATGACATGCCTTTCCAAAGACAACCCGATAAGGAGACATTTCTATGGGTGCTTTGTAGGCAGTCCTATGTGCCCAAAGAGCATCATCTAGCCTGGTACTCCAATCTTTGCTGCTTGGCTGCACAATCTTCTCTAAAATTCTCTTGATCTCCCTGTTAGAAATTTCTGCCTGTCCATTGGTTTGGGGGTGGTATGGTGTGAATACCCTGTGGACAACCCCATACTTTTTAAGCAAGGCATGCATTGGTTTGTTGCAAAAATGGGTTCCTTGATCACTAACGATTGCTTTAGGTACTCCAAACCTGCAAAACAGATTAGATATGACAAAATCTATAACAACCTTAACATCATTAGTTCTAGTGGGCTTGGCTTCCACCTATTTTGAAACATAATCAACTGCAAGGAGAATGTAAACATAACCAAAAGATACAGGAAAAGGGCCCATGAAATCTATACCCCAGACATCAAACACCTCACAAAATAGCATAGGTTGTTAAGGCATTTGTTGTCGCCATGTAAGTGCACTTCCTGCTCTCTGACACTGCTCACAAGTGCTACAAATCTTCCACGCATCTTTAAAGATGGTGGGCCAGTAAAAGCCACAGTCAAGCACTTTGCGAGCTGTCCTTTAAACACCCAGATGACCTCCCGGTGTGGAAGAATGATAAAACTCCAGGACTGAGTCAGTCTCATGATCTGGAATGCATCGTCTAATGACCTGATCACTGCACAATTTCCATAAGTAGGGGTCATCCCAAATAAAATGCTTAGCATCACTTTTAATTGTATCTTTTTGGGCCTTAGATGCTAAGGGAGGAAAAACAGAAGCAACTAAATAATTGACAATGTTAGCGAACTAGGGAGTAGAAAGAGAATCAGAAATACTATACAATATATATAAATGATCATCCGGGAAATCATCCCGAATGGGTGAGTCCTCATCAGACACATGTTCGATCCGAATCTAATGATCAGCAACTAAATTTTGTGCTCCGCTTCTATCACAGATCTCCAAGTCAAACTCTTGGAGCCAGAGCATCCATCGGATCAACCTAGGCTTTGAATCAGCCTTCTGCAACAAGTACTTTAAAGTTGCATGGTCAGTATAAACAATAATGCGAGTACCAAGCAAATAAGAACGAAATTTTTCAAGAGCAAAAACTATGGCTAGTAGCTCTTTCTCAGTAGTAGTATAATTCGCTTGGGCAGCATCTAAAGTCCTAGAAGGATAATATATCACCCTAGGCAATTTATCAATTTTCTGAGCAAGGACAGCCCCAATGCATAATTTGATGCATCACACATAAGCTCAAAAGGGGTTGTCCAGTCAGGTGCCTGGATGATGGAGGTGGTAGTCAGTGCTCTTTTGAGGCAATCAAAAGCCTCTTTGCATTTATCATTAAAGTCAAACTCCACCTCCTTTTGCAACAAGTTGGATAGTGGAAGGGCTACTTTGCTAAAATCTCTTATAAAGCGCCTGTAGAATCCTGCATGACCAAGAAAAGATTGCACCTCTCGCACACAAGAGGGGTAAGGCAATTGTGAAATAACAGAAATTTTTGCCGGATCTACTTCAATGCCCTTATTGGAAATAATGTGGCCTAAAACTATACCTTGCTCAACCATAAAATGACATTTTTCAAAATTTACAACAAGGTTAGTTTCAGTGCATCTATTCAAAACCTTTTCCAGACTATCCAAACAAACATCAAAACAGGATCCATATACAGTGAAATCATCCATAAACACCTCTATGCAATTTTCTAAAAAATCACTGAAAATACTAATCATGCACCGCTAGAAGGTACCAGGGGCATTGCACAGACTGAAAGGCATCCTCGTATAGGCAAAAGTGCCGAAGAGGCAGGTGAATGTGGTCTTTTCATGATCCTCAGGAGCAATAGTGATTTGCATATAACCAGAAAAACCATCAAGGAAACAGTAGTGAGATTTACCTGCCAGGCGTTCAAGCATCTGGTCAATGAATGGCAGTGGAAAATGGTCCTTTTTGGTAACCTGGTTCAGCCTCCTATAGACGATGCATACTCTCCAACTGTTCTGCACCCGAGTAGGAATCAACTCATCCTTCTCATTTTTTATCACAGTGAGGCTGATTTTATTCGGAACTACCTGGACGGGACTCACCCATTGGCTGTCAGAGATAGGATAAATGATTCCAGCTTGCAAAATCTTGGTTACCTCCTTCTTCACTACATCAAGAATCACCGGGTTGAGTCTTCTCTGTGCCTGTCTTACTGGTTTAGCCCCATCTTCTAAATTTATTCGATGCACACATGTGGATGGGCTAATACTAGGAATGTCCGCCAGGGTCCAACCTATAGCCTTCTTATGCTTCTTGAGAACTGATAGCAGCTTCTCCTCTTGCTCATCAACAAGGGAGGCAGATATAATTACTGGAAAACTTTTACTATCATCCAAGTAAGCATATTTTAAATTTGATGGCAGAGGCTTCAATTTTGGTGTGGATGGCTGGATAGTGGTAGAAAGAGATGGTTTCTCAGCCTGTACCTCATAAAGAAAGTCAGAGGTATGTGTACTTCCTGAAACATGGTTAGTTCTATCTGACTCTATAAAATCAATCTCAACAGGTAAAACATCAGCACACATGTAATCAATATCAAATTCAGATTCACTCTCAGCATCAAATTCAGACATATGATCAAGTACAAATTCAGATTCAATGCATGAAGAGTGACAGGCATGCAGATTAGAATGAAGATCATTCATGTATTCATCAACAATATGGTCAATTATTTCAACACGAAATACACAAAGATCTTCAGATGGGTGTTTCATAGCATCAAGAATATTAAAATGAATAGTTATATCACCAAACTCCATAGATAGTGTGCCTGCATATACATCTATCTTAGTTCTAGTAGTTTTCATAAAAGGTCTGCCTAGAATGATGGGAACTGATCCTTTAGAAAATCCTTCCTCCATATTTAAAATATAAAAATCAACAGGGAAAATCAGCTCACCAACTCTAACTAAGACATCCTCTATTAAACCAGCAGGATAGGCAACACTTCTATTAGCTAAATGAATTACGACATCAGTTGACTGCAAAGGACCTAGAGATAGAGAATTAAAAATAGACAGAGGCATAACAATAACAGAAGCTCCTAAATCTAGCATGGCATTGTCAAACTTATTGTTCCCTATAATACAAGGTATGCTAAATGTACCTGGATCTTTACATTTTTCAGAGATTTGGGGAACAGATTTACCAATCAATGCGGAGACATTTCTGCCCATACTAATTCTTCCACTTCCTTTGAGCTTCCGCTTATTAGTGCACAACTCCTTCAAGAATTTAGCATATCTTGGAATTTGCTTTATTGCATCCAGCAAAGGTATGTTTACCTCTACTTTCCTAAATGTTTCCAAGATCTCCTTCTCTGCCTCTTCCATTTTTTTGTTGGAAATTGCTCTTGGAGGGAATGGAAGAGGGATATGCTGCTTCTCTTTAGATTCACCTGCATAGAAATTGTTAGGTAACTTACTCTTTTAATTTTTGTCATCATCTTTTTCTGGAGTAGAGTGAGGTTGGGCAGGTTCATTGGCGGATGAGGAAGATGCTACTGGTTGAGGTCCTTGACACTGCTTTCCTGACCTCAATGTAATCGCACTCACATTTTTGTGATTTTGGACAGATTGAGAAGGTAATCTATCAGAATTCTAGGACTGTTGTTGATTTAACTGTGTAGCCAACTGTCCCATCTGATTAGTTAAGCTCTGAATGGAGGCTCTGGTCTCTTGTGGAAACTGCATGTTTTGCATAGTCATTTGCCTCACAAGATCTTCAAGGGAAGGTTGCGGAGGGGCCTCAATTGTTTTTTGTTTCTGGGGCTGTTGCTGTTTTTGTTGTTGCTGGATTGGTGGAGGAACGTATGGTGTTCTTGGGCCAGCAGCATTTTGAAAATAAGGTTGTTGTTGTTGCTGCTGTTGTGAAGGATTCGACCATCTAAGGTTGGGATGATTCCTCCATCCGGGATTGTACCTGTTGCTGGAGAGGTCATAATTATTTTGTTGTGGCTGATTTTGTTGTTGAGGTTGAGGAGGTCTGTTGTAGATGTTTGCAGCATAAGCTTCAGGCTGTTCAATTGCTTCAGATTATTGCACAGAAGGGGAGAGGTCTGTGTGGTGGTCGACAGAGGAGCATAAACCAAAGAGTCTGGTGACAGGTACAAATTTTTTATTCATGGCCAGTTGGGTTACCAGGTTAACCAAGGCATCTAGTTAACCTTCAAGCTTCTTAGTCTCACCTGATGAATTCGTGGCTACTTCATGCACTCCTCTAATGACAATAGCATCACTTCTGGCACTAAATTGCTGGGAGTTTGAAGCCATCTTCTCAATTAAATTTTTGGCTTCATCAGGGCTCATGTCTCCAAGGGCTCCACCACTGGCAGCATCTATCATACTTTTCTCCATGTTGCTGAGTCCTTCATAAAAATATTGGAGAAGAAGCTGCTCAGAAATATGTGATCCTCCTAGACATCTGGTGGTTTCATGGTGGAGCAGACAATATGGAATTCTTTCAGATGCTTGTGTGGGTCTTCACCTGCAAGGCCATGAAACTTTGGAAGCAAATGGATCAGTCCAGTTTTAAGAACTTATGGGACATCCTCATCAGGGTATTGGATGCACAAGCTTTCGTAGGTGAAATCAGGTGCAGCCAATTCCCTTAGAGTCCTTTCACGAGGTGGAGGGTGTGCCATGTTCTCAGAATATTCAAAATCAGAATGCTCAAAACTATAATGCTCAAAATCACCAATAACAGAATGCTCAAGATGCTCAAAAGGTACTAAATGATGTCTAACTAATCTATGAAGTGTCATATCTATCTCAGGATCAAAGGGTTGTAAGTCAGATGGATTTCCTCTTGTCATACACTAAATTCAGCATGCACAATTAGTTGCCTTCTTATGCTAGTAACAGTGTAGGTTTGAACTACAGCTACCATCAAATGATGTCCAAATGACTTGAAATTTTGTGAGCAACCTTATAAAATGATGAGAAGATAGCACAAAATATTTCAAATGACAATTCAAAGTCTAACTATATAAGCTAAAAATGATAAGTTAAGAAAAATAAGAGAATAATACTTGAAAAATAAAAAACTTTTGACAAAATCACTTTTTTGGATGATGGAGACCTCAGCCGACCTATAGCGGGATGCCATAGCATAGGAAATTTTTTTCTACCCCAAATACATATATAATAATTGTGATTATGATAACTGGAGCAAAAGTTATGGTCGTTTGAAGTTTTGACAAAAATCAAATTTGCTACTTTTTTGGAACTTTCAAATATGACCAAACTAAAGGCTCTAGCTATTTTTCCCACAAAATATAGATTAAAAGAAGTTACCACAAAAAAATTCAGCCAAAAATAACAACTCTAGCTACTAAAACAAAAAATCTCAAATAATTCAGCAAGGGTGGTCGCTAAAATCCGTCGCTACATGATTTCCACTACTCTATTTTCCCGCAAGCAAAAGTGGTCGCTAAATCCGTCGCAAAACACTATTCACAGCAAAACACCCAAAACTGAAACAGGGGAAGCGCTTAGCAAAAAAACTAAAACATACCACACACTAAACAAAATACCAAGACACTAAACAACACTGACACACACACTAACACAACACTAATAATTAAACATAAAACACGAAAGAATTAAACACTAACACGACACTAGCTATTATGAACCTTTGGACACTGCTCCCCGGTAATGGCGCCAAATTTGATCGAAGTCGTACCCGAATCAAATAAACATTAAAATGTAGTAACTAGGAAGTGATCCTAGGTCGTTTCCCAACGAGAAATGATAAACCAAATGTTCATAACAGATAGTAGGAAATAGTAACAAATTAGGGGGGTTGTTTGCTTTTGTAAATTAAACAGCGAGTAAAATTGAATTAGAAATTATCAGAATTAAAATACGTTGCTTCCCCTTGATTCACAAGCAAGTCTCTTATCCTAGGTTGCGAGAATTTATCCTTTATTAGTTCAACCACTTAATCCAACCCTAAATTAAATTACTAAGCGAAATTTAACATAAAGCATTCATTATGTGATTAAGCATCACACACACCAATTACTCATAAACGATCATTAAGCATGAACGTAAATTAAGCGCAGAGACAATTAATCAAGCACTAAGCATGCATGAATTAGTAGCAACAAATTGAGAGTAATTAGTGAAGAGGAAAAACTGAACATAATTTAATAGTAATAATAGAACCTCAAAGAGAACTGTGCTTGATCCTCAAGAGAAAACAATGTTGCAGACTTAGTCTTCCATTAATCAAATAGAGAACGAAATTTTATTGATAAAACTAAAAGTCTGAACTGGAATTGTAAAATACGAAAATAAAATAGCAAGAGAAGAGAGACTAAAACTAAAAACGAAAAATAGAAGAGAGAGAGGAGCGAGAGAGAGAGAAAGAGTAGAGAGAGAGCTAAACTAGAACCTTGGTGTTGTTATATAGTTTTTTTCAGCCCTAAAGCTTACAAATCGGTTTTAAATCCAAGCCCATAAGTAAAATCAAATCAAATCTAGATAAGATAAGATCTAGATGAAATAATATCTAGATGAGATCAAATCTAAATAATATCTAGATAAGATAAGATCTAATTTTGTAGAATAAATTAGTCTGCCATCTTCAAGTCCAAGCCCAATTCTGGATTCAAGCCCAAGCCCAATCCTAGATTCAAGCCCAATGCTTCATTAATTCCTGAAATTAGATTAAAAACATCAAATTAGTTGAATGGGCCCAAATAATAAAACTGCCTAATAAATTTGACAATTAAGACTAATCAGTATTTAAAATGGTGCAAAAAGGGTTAAGAAATAGGAGAAAATAATGGCACATCACACTCCCAAAGAAGAGAAAATGATAGAAGGCCTCAAGAGGTTAACATTAGCCTCCCATATTTGCATGGAAACGATAATGTTGAGGCCTACTTAGATTGGGAGATAAAGGTTGAACAACTCTTTGCTTGCTATCATATTAGCGAAGAGAGAAAAGTTGCATTGGCTACCCTTAGCTTTCAAGGGTATGCCCTCTATTAGTGGACTTCCCTTGTTGGGGAATGAAGGATTCATAGGGATCCTCCTGTAGAGTATTGGAATGATCTTAAGAGTGCCCTAAGGAAGAGGCACATTCCCCCTACTATGAAAGGGAGCTTATGGACAAGCTCCAAAGGCTTAGACAAGCGAGTATGAGTGTTGAAGAATATAGACAACAAATGGAACTACACTTTTTAAGAGCTGGACTTAGGGAGGAGGAAAGAACAAGCATAGCTAGGTTCGTTAGTGGGCTTAATATGGAAGTGAGGGACAAGGTTGAACTCCTCCCATATAGGGACCTAGATGAGCTAGTCCAACTTTGTATAAGAGTGGAGCAACAACTTAAAAGAAAGCCTTCTTCAAAATCTTATGGCTTTCAC
This sequence comes from Glycine max, assembly GCF_000004515.6. Classification (NCBI taxonomy): domain Eukaryota; kingdom Viridiplantae; phylum Streptophyta; class Magnoliopsida; order Fabales; family Fabaceae; genus Glycine; species Glycine max. The sequence goes on from NC_038250.2 coordinate 39,786,561, forward strand.
TCTTATCCAAGGAAGGACCAAGCCCAAGGAATTTTGGGGGCTGCACCTTCAAAACCCAAGGAAGATAAGGGTAAGACCATAGAGAAATCCACTGATGTGCCATCATTTTCTTCTATTTTCTAAACCCTTTTTGCACCATTTTAATTACTGATTGGTCTAAATTGTCAATTAATCAGGCAGTTTTATTATTTGGGCTCATTTAGCTAATTTGATGTTTTTAATCTAATTTCAGGAATTAATGAAACATTGGGCTTAATCCGGATTTTGGTTATGGACTTGAAGAGGGAAAATAAAGCAGCGCTTACCTTAGTTAATTTCTAATTAGGAAATTTCGCAATTTTATTTTATGTTGTTCAGTGTTTATTTCGTTTTGGGCCAGAGTATTGTAATAGGGCCCAATGACTTTGAGTGACTCTTTTTAAATAGAAGCCTTGGGATTCGTGAAGGCTATTCTGTTATGCTATTTTATTATTCAGAGCTTTTGTTTTAGGTTTTTTACGTTTTTCTGTTCCAAGGCTACTGTTTTCGTTCTTAATGCAATTTTCCATTTTCTGCTTCTAATTACAATTTCGTTCTTGCTTCTTCTTCTACTTTCATTTACATTTCTGTCTCATTTACGTTTCTGTTTCATTTACATTTCTGTTCATTTACGTTTCTGCTTCATGTTTCATTTGCGTTTTTTGTTTGAATCTATGGAAGGCTAGTTTTTCTGGTGTTGTTTCCTTTTGAGGACGAAGCCCAACTCTCTTTGAGGTTTCGTTTGTAATGTGGTTTCCTGGCAGTTTTCCCTTCACCAGTTATCCCAAATTCGTGAACATTAATCAGTGTACGCTTCATGTTCGATTAATTGCCTCTGAGCCTAACTTGCGTTCATGCTTAATGGACAAAGGGCTAACCGGTGTATGTGGTGCCTAATCACGTATTGACAACCCTAAGTTGATTTTCGCTTAGTAAATTGAAATAGGGTTGGATTAAGTGGTTGACTGTTAGAGACGAATTCTCCATAACCCAGGATAAGAGAATGGCTTCTGAATCAGAGGAAACAACCCATTTTTAATATTAGTAGTTTCATATTCCTGTTTACTTGTTCTGCTTTTTAATCACAAAACAAACAACCCCCCCCCCCAATCGTTACTGTTACTGCGCAAGTATATTATGAACATTTGGTTTGTCATTGCTCGTTGGGAAATGACCTAGGATCACTTCCTAGTTACTGCATTTTCATGTTTATTTGATTCGGGTACGGCCTCGATCATCCACCCCTGAGACTAGTTCCCAAGAAAGGACTAGCAACACTAAATGCTTCAAATGTCTTGGGAAAGGTCACATTGCCTCTCAATGCCCCACAAAGAAAACCATGATTATGAGGGGTCAAAATATTTATAGTAGTCAAGAGGAGACTACTTCTTCCCCTTCCTCTAGTGGAAGTGAAGATGAAGTAAGGGGTGAAGAGTCTGGTGAGGAAGTCTACCCCCATGAAGAAGGTGAACTCCTAATGGTTAGAAGGCTCCTTGGAGGTCAATCTTGTGATCTATCTCAATCCCAAAGAGAGAATATATTTCATACAAGATGCAAAATTTTAGATAAAACTTGTTCTCTCATTGTGGATAGTGGATCTTGTTGCAATTGTTGTAGCACAAGATTAGTTTCCAAATTGAACCTCACTATTATTCCCCACCCAAAACCTTATAAACTTAAATGGCTCAATGAACAAGGGGAAATGATAGTTAACCAAGAAGTGAAGGTACCTTTCTCCATTGGGACATATAAGGATGAAGTTAATTGTGATATAGTTCCCATGGAGGCAGGGCATATTCTTTTAGGAAGGCCATGGAAATTTGATAGGAAGATCATTTACAATGGCCTAACTAATGAGATTACCCTCACCCATCTTGACACTAAATTTGTGTTGCATCCTCAAACACCTTCACAGGTGCCCAAAGATCAACTAACTATGAAAGATAAAAGGAATGAGGAAGAAAAACTAGAAAACCAAAAGAAAAAGAAGGATAGTAAGGCCTTTTCTTCAAAGGCCAAGGGGAAGGAAAAAGAGGAAAAGGATTCCTCCAAGAAGATTGTTAAGAAGGAAAATCATTTTGCAACAAAATGTGATATCAAAATAGCACTCCTTCTTAAACAATATTTCTACCTTCTCCTATCAAGGGAAACATCCCTTAGCACCGCCATACCTCTTGAGCTTGAGGTTATTCCTCAAGTAAAGGAGTTGTTGGATGAGGGTTTGGTTCGTAAGAGCTTAAATCTTTGTGCTTTGTTGTTGCCCAAAATAGGTATTATGAGGCACCAAATCCCTATGATAGGCGGTATGATAAATGTGTTGAGTGGTGCAACCCTCTTTTGTAAAATCACTCATGCACCCAACATCTTCATGATTTGTGTACATAGGGACTCATTAGGTAGGTTTGTTCTTATTTTTTGTTTCAATACAAACCTAGGTGCTCATTTGGGACACCTTAGGTTTGTCGTGATTTTTTGTAGGAATAATCAACATGAAAATAAAGAAAAAGGTATGTTTTATTCCATTACTTTCCTTAACTTTTTAAATAGTGATCAAGGGCTTCCCATGGACCCTAAGAGAATAAAGATCATTCCTGAGTGGCCTACTCCACCAAGTATAAGGGAAATTTGGGGCTTCAATGACTTAACAAACTTTTACAACAGGTTTGTCCCATATTTTTCTATACTTGTAGCACCACTTATTGAATTGGTGATGAACTATGTTCTCTCATGGGAAGATGGCCAGGAAAAGGGTGTTTAGTCCTTACCCTACTCTAACATACCCAACATCACTAATACATATATTTTTTACAGGTGTTGAGGAAAGAATCCCTGAGTTTCAAGATCCTCTGGATTTGAGGTCAAATCCTTTTCAAGGGGGAGGGAATGATGCAATCCTACCCCCCAAGGTCATTGGATAGAAGACTCCAAGAAGATTGGGCCAGAGATGCAAGAGAAGACCCTAGGGTTCTCATGAGCCTTAGGGTAGATCTCTGGTCCATGGGCTAAGTATGAGCCCTCTTATCTTTGTACATATTAGATTAAGGTTTCATTATTTTTGGGCTTTGTATTTAGGGATCCATAATATAGGTAAGGTACCCTAGAAATGTAGGATTTTTCAGCCCTTGTATTTTAGGGCACCTAGACTAGTTTTTGTATTAGGAGTAGTTTTGTAATTTCACATGCATTAAGTGAATATTTGATGTGTGTGGTTGGAAATAAATTTAATTGAATTGGGAGAAGCCCAATCCAATTAAATTTTAGAGGGGGAGGTGAGCATTTGCTTGCTACACCTCATTGCCACATCATATAATCACACTTTGTGCATGTCTTTCATGTTTTACATGCCTCATAACACCTAAGCACACTTAGTGGAGAATCTTGGACTTGATCTTGGATTAGTGGGTTGAACCATAGCTAAAATTCACTAATCATAATTAGTGAAATTTTGGCTCCACAAATTCAATTTCAAATTCAAGTGAAATTTGAATAGAAATTCAAATTCCCCTCTAATTTTGTTTGACACTTACGCTATAAATAGAGGTCATGTGTGTGCATTTTTTCAACTTTGATCATTTGAGAATTAAACCTCAAAGTTCAAACCTCTTTTGAGGCACAAAATTTCATGCTCCTTGTCTCCCTCTCCATCAATTCATCTTCTGCAACCTTCAAGCTCTTATCTATGGCTTCCTATGGTGGTGAGCTTCTACACTTATCTTCTCCTTGAAGTGGCGTCTCCAATCATCTTTCTTCCTTCTCCATTCCACTTCCATGATCTTCAAGAAGCAAATGATTTCATTGATGAAGAAGATCCAAGGCCTACAAGCTTCACATGGAGCTACATCAACACTTAGGTTATTTCCTTATGTAACGACCTGCCATCGTCATTACGATATCCCTAACTCTAAAAAATGCATAATTTCAATTTTAAATGAAAACTCTATTTAATTTGATTATGAAAATGAGGGTAAATTTAATTTATACGTATATATATATATATATATATATATATATAACCATCATACATCATCCATATGACAGAAAGTAATTTAATTTATACATGTATCTAAGCCTGTGATTTGCATGTCCAATTCAAAATAGAATCAAGGAACCAGCTATGGAGGAGTTAATAACAACACATAACTCCCTCCCAAAATAATCTCAACATCATCACATCGGCTTGGCGGCTCCCACAAAAGAATCACCCTCCACATCATCTATTGTTGTTCATCTACTCCCACGAATAAAGGTTGGCGATCATCATAGGTACCAAACACACGGTACAAAATTGCAAGGATGAGTTTATAAAAGAAATCAACAAGCATTAGATGACAATAATTAGCAAGGAAATTATATCAATAATCATAATCATAGTCAATAATCCATTAGTTCAACATACACTTAACAACTAGTCATCAACTTTTCCACAATTCCAATCAATCATGCTCAGTATGATGCATGCACCTGACCTCAACTCTCAAATGCAATGTGATACCATTCGTCAAGAAATAGCCTAAGCGTGTCCACACGACACTCTCACTTAGAAAAACTAGGCAGCAAGTGTCGAGGTCACCCTGTCGTGCAAAGACAACTCCCCCCCCCAATGGTGATCAGCCTAAGTCACAAGGGAGTTAAAAACCAAATGACATGCCCCCAAGTACAAGTATTTTGCCTCATGAAAAATTACAAATACTTGCTGACAAAGTTTATACTATTTCCATGCAATATGAAGTATGAGACATGGAATCATCAGTGCACTTACCGTGGATAATTAAACATCCTAAGCGTAATTGATTATAACAGAGAGTTTTGCCTTATGAAGAAACTTTTCTAACTTAGAAATTTTTCTTCTCACTTATTCATGATGATGCATGATGCACAAAAGATGCAACATTCAATATAACAACCAGTACAAACGCCACTCAAAGGAGTTGGGCATGTAAAAGACAAAACATCTTCAAGATTTTCTACAAGCTTCAAGCTTTAGTCTTCATGTTGTTCATGTTGCTCCCCCTATCTCTAACATCAGGTTCACGTCCTCTAGTCCAAACACAGAGCTCTATATACCAAGCCGAAGACAATTTAGTATAGATTTCAAATACAAAGTTAATGTTAACATTCAGGGTAAAATATCCATTCAGTTTTAATGGGGCTAAAAAATGGTATTTTTGGAGTTCACATCAAAGAGACATCATTTTGAAATTCCGATCATGCCAATATGATCGGGGTTCATCAAAGGTCACAAAAACGACATCAATTTTATAAAAGGCAACATTTACAACATCTCATTTTCAAAGGTTTTTCAAAGGAAGTGTAAAAACATCCAATAACGGCATCCAAATCACAAGAAATACTAATAGAGACTCAAATTAACTAGGAGAAGACAAGGAAATCATGGTTACCTTGAAGAAAACACGAAAAGAGGGTTGAGAGCTCTATTCTCTATAGAATCCTTGAGGTGGGTTTTGAAGATTTCGCTTCGATTAAAGTCTCCTCTCCATGCGGTGGTCTAACGACATGCAACGACAGCTCATGGTGGTCACTGATGGTTTTGGGTGGTGGAGGAGGAGGGTTAGGGCTTTGCCTGAGGGTTTTGGGAAGAGAGATAGAGAGAGAAAAACATGTTTCCTTGCTTTGGCTGAGCAAACTATCTTCTTTGTGGGCAATTGCGCTTAGCGCACTTGTCTCGCTAAGCAAGGTGTTCAAAGGTGTTATTTCACAAATCCCAACGTCAAAATTGTGTAGACTTGGGTAGCGAACCTACAGTTAAAGTTTGAAGGCGATCCAATGGTTAACGAGTCTGAGATCATGGTTTTACCAAAATAGGTTTTGAGTCAAACTTGAAATCACACATTTCCAACACAAATCAATCAAACTCCAAATAACCTAACATCCACACCAAGCAGTTGCACAAGGATAATTCACATAACACTTCAACTAATCCAAATTAATCAAATAATACAAGAAATACATCAAACATCTATTTTCAGTTATCGAAAGTTCAGGGAATTACAACTTGTCACAACCTACCCTTCGGTGGGAGGGCGACTCGAGGCTCACGGGTGCGTCTTCCAAGGAAGGAAAACATGTGGAGTCGCCACCAATGTTTATTCGAGGAAAACGTCGGAAAAACCAAAACGGAAAAGGTCGAAGCTTTGCGTATTTTGAAAATAAGGGTTCAAGAGTTGTTTATGCACGGGGAAGGTATTAGCACCCCACGTGCCTGTTACAAGGGACAACAACCTCTAATTGAGTGTGCAAATCATGACTTCAATTTTATTTATTTTCCCTTTTATCTTTATTTTCCCTTTTTATATTTTTTACTTTTTTGGGGTCGACAAGGGTGTTCCCTCGCTCCTACGTATCCTCGGGTGCGATGAGGAAATCAAACCTACATAGTTCTTTAAGTATGAAATTTGTTGGTTTAATCATTTTTATCTTTTTTGAAAGATTGATTTTAACCAGACAAAAGTCGTTTAAGGCATTGGACCTCGAAACGATCTTTTGATTTTTGAAAAGAGAGAATCATTAAGGCATTGGACCTTGAAATGATCTCTTGATTTTGGAAAGGAGAGAATCGTTAAGGTGTTGGACATTGAAACGATATCTTGATTTTTTTGATGAAATGAAGAAGTTTATGAGTTGGTTTTATTTGGTTTTGGTTCATTAACCTTCAATCCTTTTTTTTAAAGATAACTTGCGGCGTTAATGACCGGTTAAAACTTATTTTACATTGATGAAAAGAGTTTACGACATAAATGATCAGTTGAAACTTATTTAAAAATTGATTAAGTGAGATTACAACACAAACGTTCGTTTGAAATTCATTTAAACAGTGATTAAGTGAGATGACAACACAAACGATCGGTTGAATTTTATTTTAAAGGTGATTAAGCAGGATTACAGTATGAACGATCATCGATGATCGAAGAAGGAGATGAAGATGCACAAACAATAAAGGGCACTCCTAAGGGTCCAGAAATCAAATTCAAATCCTTAAAGCAAGCACTAATCGGATGAAGAATGAAGAACGGATGAAGAACAACCAAAGAATGAACGACGAACGGTGTAGGAATCAATCACAGATGCGATTTGGAAGCATTTCGGCCTTGTTTTCTCTTCTTTCTTCTTCCTTTCTCTTCTTTCTTCTTCTTTCTAGACCATTGGACCTCAGGGAACCTTAGGGACCCTTTACTTCAGCCTTCCCATGCCTATTTATATCAAAACAAGCCACTTGGAAAGAAGATAGCTCGCCCAGGCGAGCTGATAACTTCATTCTGAAGCAACTTGCTCGCCAGCGAGCTGGTTACTTCATCATGAAGTTATCTAGGTGGCTTAGGGGCTGAAAAATGCCCTTAAAATTACCCTTTTGCCTTCCTTTTGAGTAATTTGCACATTTCCTTCCAAAACGTAAAAAAATCTTACGGAATGCATGGAAATTGGTGTTAGCAGCTCAATTCGGTTGGCAAGATTCCAAATGTTTGCAAATGATCGTCCCCGGACGAAATTAGGGACAATTGCCCCTCTTTACTTATATTTTATTAGAAATAAAAGGGAAGTAAAGATAAAGACACTAATTTTGTTCAAGGGATCTCACCATCCAATCGACCACCAGTGAAAGTCTAAGTAGTAAAACCTGTGAAAGCATGAAGACATTGAAGTTCTTTTTTTGTTTTCTTCTTTTTCTTTTCATTTTCTATATATCTATTTTTTATTTTATTCTCTTTTTTTAAAGCATAGAAACAGAGGACGTTGAGTCCTATGAAGCACAAGGACAAAAGACATTGAATTGTTTGAGATGAAGACATTGCCGTCTTCGAAAGCGTAAATGAAGGTCATTGTCGCCTTTTGAAAGCATGCAATGACAGAAGAAATTGTCGTCTTCGAAATGTAAATGAGGGTCATTGTCGCCTTTTTAAAGCATGCAATGACTAAAGACATCGTCGTCTTCGAAATGTAAATGAAGGTCATTGTTTCCTTTTGAAAGCATACAATCACTGAAGACATTGTCGTCTTCCAAATGTAAAAGAAGGCATATGACCATAATTGTCTCTGCATGCCATCAGACTTGATTGTCTCTAGATGGCAAAGGAGACTAAAATAGTCTCGAAAACAATGAAAGCGAATGACCATGATGGTCTCCGCATGCCATCGGACTTGATTGTCTCTGGATAGCAAAGAGGGCACGGATGACCATGATGGTCTCCGCATGCCATCGGACTTGATTGTCTCTGGATAGCCAAAAGGGTGCGGATGACCTTGATGGTCTCCACATGCCATCAAACCTGATTGTCTCTAAATAGAAAAAAAGGTGCGGATGACCATGTTTGTCTCTGCGTGCCATCGGACTCGATTGTTTCTAGATAGCAAAAAGGGTGCGGATGACCATGTTTTGTCTCCGCGTGCCATCGGACTTGATTGTCTCTGGATTGTAAAAAGGGTACGGATGACCATGTTTGTCTCCGTGTGCCATCAGACTTGATTGTCTCTGGATAGCAAAAAGGGTGCGGATGACCATGTTTGTCTCTGCGTGCCATCGGACTTGATTGTCTTCGGATATCAAAAAGGGTGCAGATGACCATGTTTTGTCTCCACGTGCCAACAGACTCGCTTGTCTCTGGATGGCAAGGGGAGACTGCAATAGTCTCAGTCAAAAGACATGGAAGTCTTCAAAAAAGGGGCAGATGACCATAATTTGTCTCCGTGTGCCAACAGACTTGCTTGTCTCTGGAAGGCAAAGGGAGACTGTAATAGTCTCTAAAAGCATACATGACAGAGGACTCTGAGTCCTATTAAGATGAGCGAGGACTTTGAGTCCTGTGAAAGATAAAGACAAGGACTTTGAGTCTTATGAAAGATAAAGGTGAGGACTTTGAGTCCTACGAAGGCATAAAAGTAAGGACTTTGAGTCCTATAAAAGATAAGGTAAGGACTTTGAGTCCTATAAAGGCGAGGACTTTGAGTCCTATGAAAGATAAAGTGAGGACTTTGAATCCTATAAAGGCGAGGACTTTGAGCCCTATGAAACAAACCAATGGGCACTAGTACTAAAGGGCTCCATCTTATGAGAAAGCAAGAGATTGACTCTTTGAGAGGGCTTCTCATCTTTAAGGAGCAATCTATGCATGATTTTTTTTGGGGTGCAGATGCATGCAACCTTTATCTTGAAATGCAGTAAATGCAGGCTTTGTATGCAACAATGCAATGCAATGGAAATTTGTACAATGTTCATGACATTCTTTCCTATTTTTGTGATTTTGATTTGATTTTTCTCTTTTCTTTTGTGGAAAACACAGATTGGATGTCTCTTTTTTGAAAGATGTGATAACTCATACAACCTCATCCTATCTTTTGCAAATCTCTTTGGGGACTCCCTCAGAGTGTACATTTTGTTTGATTACTTGAAAATTGGGGTGACGGTAATGGAGCTGTTTGACATTTAATCAATCAATTGAAATCCCAGGGTTCGTCCCCCCTTTCTTTTGACATTGATTACTTTGCATAGCAAGAGAAATATAAGGCTTTGGGACCAATCACATGCACCATTAAAGGATGACAATGGATTGTTACACTTTGATGTGTGAGCAAGTGTAACTTTCTTGATTTAAGAGTGACGCCATGGGTCTGTTGATCCCTGGCAAGGGCTGATCTTGAAAGAATTTATATAATGAAGCTACCTTTGGATTCAAAATAAATCCCAAAGAGTTTGCATGAGAGACTAACATCAGATGTTTGGGGATCTTCCACGAGCTCTTGGTCAAATGAGTTTTCTTCTCAAATGTGCAAGTGCAAACCTTAGGGGTTTTTTCATTCTTTTTCTATATATATATTTTTTTTAACAATCACAAGCGTGTGTGGGTTTAGTCCCAGAATCCCAACTTAAAAGCAAATTAGTCATTCCTTGATCCATATGGGCTTTATTGGGCTTGTAACGTGGTCAGGGGTAAGAGGGCTATGAAAGAAAGGATTAGAGGCTCAAAGAGTGTTTGAGGGTTATATTGAGTAAGAACTTCAAGAGCGTTGCTAGTACCTTTGGGTCGGGCTCTATTCCTTTTGTCTTATTCATTAATTTTCCATCGCACTTCCGTGCCTTTCTTGCAAAATTTGGAGATCTTTGACTCTCTTTTTTCTTTTTTTTTTTTTACTCGCCTTTGGCGGATTTTACTTTTTTTTTCTCTCATTGTTTTGCCTAACTTCATGCTTGTGTATTTGCATGGCTCTTCCTACCGGTTTAGCGGTGGTTCTTACTTGGGGGGGGGGGGTTCTATTTTGCTTTTGTCGTTTTTAGAAAATGAATATGCTTTGGCTCGAAGGGGATAGCAAAGGATAAACTAGTGTTTGGGATGTTGAAACATGGTCATGTGTCATTTCAAATCTTGACTCAGATCCTTTTGTAGTTTGGATTTTGGGACCAAACCTTAACAACATGCCCTTGATTGTTTTTTTCCTTTCTTTTCTTTTTTTTCAACCCTAATTTTTGCTTAGGCCGTTCTTTCGGATTTTCAACCTGCTGGGTGGAAACTTTTGATCTATCCCTAGGTTCGCTCGAGGCTCATGCAGGCCTTTTATTGCCCCAGTGTAGGGTTTTGTCTTTTGTCATGACCTTGTAGCAAGGAAAAACAAATGAAAGAAGCTATGCAGATTCTCGAAAATGAAATTTCAAGGATGAGAAATATTTAAAGGATTTTCAATTGATATATTAAGTCAAATGACTCCTGTTCTTGATGACTCATTTTTCTCTCAGAAAGACAAACTTTCAGGAATGATAAAATGAGGTCACATGAATGTCTGTACTTTTTATTTGAGACATAGTCAATCAAACGTTTTTTTTTTAACTTTTTACTTTTCTTTTGAACTTTACTCGTCGTTTTACGATACCCTTAAAAAACGTGTAGAACGAGCAATTTCTGATTGAATAGTCTTGGAAGTCAAAACTCAGGAGCATAGGTCGCTTGAGCAAACAAACCAACGACTTACACTCACATTCCAATGGAAGTTAAATAAGCAAAGATGTAATTGTGAGAGGATGAGAGACAAGGATGTAAAATTTATCCATATTATTAGCATTGTAACTGTGGTTTACAATAATGGCATAAACTTGAAAATCCTAATAAGTCATTAGAGATATCTAATAACAACCTTCAAATTGCCCTATGTGATGCAATCCTACTCCGCAAGGGCATTGGGTAGAAGACTCCAAGTAGATTGGGCTAGAGATCCAAGGGAAGGCCCTAGGGTTCTCATGAGCCTTAGGGTAGATTTCGAGCCCATGGGCTAAGTATGAGCTCGCTTGTCTTTGTAAATATTAGAATAGGTTTTTCCTTCGTCTGGCCTTGTATTTTGGCCATTCTAGTAGTATAGGTTTTTAGCCTTGTATTTCGGGGCATTTTGAGTAGTCTTTGTAGTAAGGACTTTTTTTGTATTTTCATGTTTTTGTCATGGGGGTGAGCTTAGCTATTATAGGGTGTGTATAGCTAAGCTCTAGCTTCTCATCTCAAGGAGGTGAGCTTAGCTATTAGAGAGGTATGTGTAGCTAAGCTTTAGCTTCTTTAGGAATCTTCTTAAGGAAGTTTCTCAAGGAGGTGAGCTTAGTTATGAGAGGGGTGTGTGTAGATAAGCTCTAGCTTCTCAAGGAAGTTTTCTCAAGAAAGCTTCTCAAGGAAGCTACCTAGTCTATAAATAGAAGCATGTGTAACACTTGTTGTAACTTTGATGAATGAGAGTCTTGTGAGACATACTTCAAAGTTCCACTTCTCTCCCTCTTTTATTCCTTCAATTTCGTGCTCCCCCCTCTCTCTTTCTCTCCCTCTTTCTTTTCCTCCATTGAAGCATCCTTCCAAGCTTCTTATCCAAGGCTCATCTTGGTGGTGAAGCTCCTTCTTCCATGGCTTATTCCCTAGTGGATGGCGCCTTCTCTCACCTATTCTCCTTTGTCTTCCGCTGCATCTCTATGGTGGAAAATTACCATTAAAGGACCTCATTGAAGCTCAAAGATCCATCCTCCATAGAAGCTCCAAAAGCAAGCTTCCATCACCATGTATAGTGTCGTTTGCCAATGTTAGAATTCACAAGTAATTCTCTTCAAATTTCAGCCAGCACGCATCAATTAGACCTTGCACCTTATGTTTCAGGGTCCTACAATGCTCAATGGAATGCCTCGAAACTCATCCATGATAAGCACATGTTGCGTTCGAGTCGTATCCTCGAAAAAATGGAGGTTGAGGAACCTTGGCTGGGGTTATGGCTACCATTGAATTATCAAGTAGATATGGGAGCAAGTTAGCATAGGACACCGGAATTGGGGTGAATTCTACAGGTCTTTTCGCTGGAAAATTCCTTCTCTGGTTGGTGTTTTGGTTTGTGTTAAGGGTGGTGTTTGGAAACGGATGTGCGACAGGCAGGCTTTGTGGCTGATTTAGGGATGGCCTTTGTGGATGATTGGGTGGTGGGTAATGAGAAGGGCTAACATTGGGAGTAATGATATTGTTGAATTGTTGGGGGATTTGGCCATGTAGGAACGACAATTATAGCATGGGTTCCTGCCTCCTTCTGATTCTCTCCATTTGCCCCAGTTTTCTCATTCATCAAAGCAGGAAAATCAAATTTGCCTATTTTTAGACCCACCTCAATCCTTTTGCCGGCGAAAACTAAATCGGCAAAGCTTGAAGGCGTGTAACCCACCATCTTTTCATAGTAAAACACTGGTAATGTATCAATTATCATTGTTATCATCTCCTTCTCCATCATTGGGGGCACCACTTGGACTGCCAGGTCCTTCCACCTTTAGGTGTATTCTTTGAAAGATTTATGCCCCTTTTTACCTATGTTCTGTAGCTGCATCCTATTTGGAGCCATATCAGAATTATATTGATACTGCCTAACAAAAGCAACCATTTGGTCCTTCCAAGAATGGACTCGGGAAGGTTCCAAGTTAGTACACCAGGTGACGGTTGCCCCAGTAAGGCTTTCTTGGAAGAAATGCATCAGCAGTTTTTCATCTTTCACGTATGCCCCCATCTTTCAACAATATAGTTTCAAGTGATTCTTGAGGCAAGTTGTCCCCTTGTACTTATCGAAGTCGGGCACCTTGAATTTCAGAGGGATGATGACATCAGGCACTAGGCACAATTCTGCCATGTCAGCAAAGGCATGATCTCTGCCTCCTTCAATGGCTCTAATCCTTTCCTCTATATGATCCAACTTTCCCTTTTTCGCCATAGCAGGAGGGATTCATCCCGCCACACAATGCAAGGGTTGAGGTTGTGGGAAAAATTGAGGGTCCTCCAAAGTGTTTGGCAAGGGTACACCACCAATTGCTTGTCCCTTAGTGGCGTATTCGAGGCTCGGCTCGAAGTCGACTAGATTATGGTGGGGTATTTCATGTGTCTCCCCCATGGGTTGAGAGACATGTGCATGATTAGATTGAGGTTGTTGGCTCTCAACGAGTATGGGATTGGAGTTATTGACATTCTCAGTGGGAGTGTGCGCCACATTGGGTGGCATATAGTTCGGAGGCAAGCCATATGCCGGGAAGTGGTGCTCGTTTTGAACTTGTACAAAATAGGGACCGCCCGTACTTCCCAACTCTTTGCCTCCCCGACCTACCATATTCGAGGTTGGATGATTTATTTGGTTGAGGCTAGATAGGGGAGTCGGGTCCACCTCAGCAATGGCGGCAACTACAGCCGCATTGACTTCTGTTATCTTCATGCTCATCATGGCCTCCATCATTGTGGCCATTTTCTCTTTCACGGCCTCCATGTCAGCCTTCATCTACTCTTGCACCTCCTCTATTTCACCCATTACTCTAGTTCTAACACACGTTCGGTAAGGGGGCCATAAAGTGCGTTCTTTCCTTTTGATAACAATGATTACAGTTCTGATTTCAAGGAAAGAATGCAATGAGCAATGCAACCAATGAAAAGCATGGATGTATGTGAATGATGCATTGTCAAAGTATTGCAAATTTCACGCAGGACATAGGGTTGGATCAATTTTAGATTTTCATTAAAACCACGGTCCATCACGTCTTTGTCAAACTGAAACTGGAAATAACACATGGACATTGACAGTCCTCAATTTTTTTTTGTAAATTGGCATAATTATGTGTTGGCAGTAGACAAAGAAACAATGTAACTCGATCCATCTTTTGCCCCAATTTTTGCAAGCCGGTTACTTTCATACTTGACCTTGACTCGATTAACCTTTTCTTAAAAGAATGTGCTTGGTTCAACCCCATAATCCAAGGAATAGAAATTTTGATCACCAATACTTCGACCACATCTCATAGAGACGAATGAGTCAGGCATACTTATGCTATGCACGACAAATGCAATTATGAGATTGAGATGCCTGAAGAACCATCATTTTCCTAGTTTAACCATGCATTAGGTACCACATTCACATGATTTTCAATCATGATCCTTTTTTTAGAGAAATGGGTGTATAATCCCAACATGGTTGGTTTATAGCCATCATCATGGTACCCAACACATGTAACTAAGAATATGGTGAGACTTTCATTCTTCATTGTGACTTTCTTTTTGTGTTTTTTTTCATGCAGAGGAAAATGCAAGGATCATGCATGAGTGAACATCATGTGAATGATGAAAATAGAATGTATGCAATTGGCATGCTAAATGAAGGTGTATGATAATGTCGTGATTGATGCAAATGCAATGCACGAATATGATGCAGGAATGATACACCCATTATGATGCTATGAAGAGACGCATGATGCCATCAAAGAATACGTTGGAGTAAGTTTGCTACATGCCCCCTAATTGAGGAACCTAATGGAAATGATCCAAAAGTCCACTTCTAGTGATAACTCCAAAGGGTGGTTTCAAGCAACTTTACTGGCTTCTAGAGATATCATCCCCTTAGGTAATACATTGTGGCGATAGGGACTATCAGCGGCAATGCATCACTAAAAGAGGAAAACTCTAGATGAGGCTTCACTGTCATCAAGCGAGTCAGAGACCCAACATGACCACAGATAGACCTCCCCTCCTTGTGGCTCACATAGACCCGGGTATAGGGCCTAACATCTCAATGTGTGTGCGAGGTATAGGTGTCATGTGTGCGTAGAAAAAGTATTTCTAACTATGAATGTAATCGATAGATAAACACACACAAAAACACAACAACATAGCAAAGGTTGTGTACAAATATGGACAAACAAAAGATAAAAGGAAAGTGGAAGATAAATAAAGAAGAAGTCACGATAAAGCATTGTACACTGATCAAATGATCTAACTCTCTAACAGTCCCCAGTGGAGTCGCCAACTATCGCAACCTACCCTTCGGCAGGAGGGCAACGCGAGGCTCACAGGTGCGTCTTCCAAGGAATGAAAATGCGTGGAGTCGCCACCAACATTTATTCGAGGAAAACGTCGGAAAAACCAAAATGGAAAAGGTCGAAGGCAGCCTCTAATCAAGTGTGCAAATCATAAGTTCAATTTTATTTATTTTCCCATTTATCTTTATTT
Organism: Glycine max; assembly: GCF_000004515.6. Taxonomy (NCBI): domain Eukaryota; kingdom Viridiplantae; phylum Streptophyta; class Magnoliopsida; order Fabales; family Fabaceae; genus Glycine; species Glycine max. The sequence continues at coordinate 39,802,067 of NC_038250.2, forward strand.
TCCCTTTTTATATTTTTTACTTTTTTGGGGTCGACAAGGGTGTTTCCCTCGCTCCTACGTATCCTCGGGTGCGATGAGGAAATCAAACCTACGTAGTTCTTTAAGTCTGAAATTTGTTGGTTAAATCATTTTTTTTATCTTTTTTGAAAGATTGATTTTAACCGGACAAAAGTCGTTTAAGGCGTTGGACCTCAAAACGATCTTTTGATTTTTGAAAAGAGAGAATCATTAAGGCGTTGGACCTTGAAATGATCTCTTGATTTTTGAAAGGAGAGAATCGTTAAAGCGTTGGACCTTGAAACGATCTCTTGATTTTTTTTGATGAAATGAAGAAGTTTATGAGTTGATTTTATTTGGTTTTGGCTCATTAACCTTCAATCCTTTTTTTTAAAGATAACTTGAAGCGTTAATGACCGGTTAAAACTTATTTTACATTGATGAAAAGCGTTTACGACATAAACGATTGGTCAAAACTTATTTAAAAAATGATTAAGTGAGATTACAACACAAACGTTCGATTGAAATTCATTTAAACAGTGATTAATGTAGAAGCAAAGCTTCATGGTGAATCAAAGGTGATTCAAAGGTGTTTTGATGATAACAATGATGATAACAAAAGGTGATGACAAAAAGCTCAAAGATCAATCAAAGAACAACTCAAGTGAATCAAAGATCAATCAAAGAACAACTCAAGTAAATCAAAGATCAATCAAGAACAATTCAAGAGTTCAAGCTAAGAATCAAGAAGAATTCAAGACTCAAGAAGAAAGTCTAGAGACAAGAATCAAGATTCAAGGTTCAAGATCTCAAGAATCAAGATCAAGATTCAAGACTCAAGATTCAAGAATCAAGAGAAGGCTTAATCAAGATAAGTATAAAAAGTTTTTCTCAAAAAATTGAGTAGCACATGATTTTTCTTAAAAACATGTTTACCAAAGAGTTTTTACTCTCTAGTAATCGATTACCAGATTGTTGTAATCGATTACCAGTAGCAAAACTGTTTTGAAAAAGTTATCAAATTGAATTTACAACGTTCCAATTAATTTCAAAAATCTGTAATCGATTACAATGTTTTCGTAATCGATTACCAGTGTCTTTGAACATTGAAATTCAAATTCAAATGTGAAGAGTCACATCCTTTCACACAAAAGCTTTGTGTAATCGATTACACTGATTTGGTAATCGATTACCAGTGTTTGTTTCTGAATAAATCAAAAGATGTAACTCTTCAAAAAGGTTTTGACTTTTTCAAATTGGTTTTAAGTTTTTCTAAAAGTTATAACTCTTCTAAATGGTCTTCTTGACTAGACATGAAGAGTATATAAAAGCAAGGCTTTTTTTTGCATTTTAATTTTATTCATTCAATACTTTTACTTTTCCAATCAATCCTTTACAAGCCTTGAATCTCTTTGAACTTCTTCTTCTTCTTTACACCAAAAGCTTTATGAAGTTTTCTGGTTTTCCAAACCTTGAACGAAATTAGGGTATGACACAACTCTCTCACACTTTTTGAAATTTTTTCCCCAAAATTTACTTGACTCAAACAAGGTTGGATAGGCTTCTCGCATTTGACTCTCTAGTTCTAACGTTTCGTCCTCTCCCGATGTACCTCCCCAGATCACCTTGACCAACGAAATCTCTTTTCGTCTTAAGTCTTTTGTTTGCCTATCCTCGATCCTTAAAAGAAATATTTCATATGTCAAGTTCTCCTTCACTTGAACATCATCCAATTCAACCACATGATATGAATCATGGATATATTTATGGAGTTGAAACACATGAAAGACATTGTGGAGGTTAGAAAGATATGAGGGTAATGCAATTTGGTATGCCATAGCACCGACTCTTTTGAGAATTTTGAAGGGGCCGATAAAACAAGGTGTGAGTTTTTGGGATTTTAAGGCTCGACCAACCCCAATCCATGAAGTGACTCCCAAGAATAGATAATCACCAACCTTGAATTCCAGGTCTTTCCTTCTCTTGTCCTGATAACTCTTATGCCTACTCTAAGCAGTCCTCATGCTCTCTTGGATTTACTTGACCTCCTCAGTAGTTTGTTGTATCACTTCAGGTCCTAAGGTGAGGTTTTCTCTGGGTTCTAGCCAGCATAGAGGTGTCTTACACCTTCTACCATACAGAGCATCATAGGGAGCCATGCCAATGATAGAATGAAAACTGTTGTTATAGGTGAACTTTATCAACGGTAGAAAACTCTTCCAACTCCCTTTGTGTTCTAAAACACACCCTTTCAAAAGGTCCTCCAGTGATTGAATGGTCTGTTCAGTCTAGCCATCAATTTGAGAGTGATAGGCTGAATTTAGCCTAAGCTTGGTTCCCGTCGCTTTGTTCAAACTCTCCCAAAACCTGGAGGTGAATCTAGGAGCTCTATCAAACACTATGCTGGACGACACAACATTTAATTTGACAATCTCACTAATATACAGGGATGCCAACTTCTCTAAGGAAAACCTGACATTGATGGGGATAAAGTGAGCAGATTTTGGTTAATTTGTCAACAATAACCTAGATAGAATCTAAACGTTTGGGGGTTCTAGGTAGTCTTACAACAAACTTTGTGGAGATGCTGTCCCACTTCCACTCGGGTATCTCTAAGGGTTGCAACTTGCATGAGAGCCTCTGATGTTCTATCTTTGCCTTCTGGCAGACTAAACATGCATACACAAACTCACTAACCTCTTTCTTCATGTTTGGCCACCAAAACATCGTCTTGAGATCCTGATACATCTTGGTAGCATTAGGGTGGATGCTCAAGTTGCTCCTATGCCCTTCCTCTAAGATCATCTTCCCAAGGTCAGGTACATTGGGGACACAGATTCTATCTTGAAGTCTCAGGACTCCATCCTATCCCACATTGAAACTACTATCTCTCTCTAACGATATGACTTCTAATTGAGTTCTCAGGAAAGGATTAGACTTCTAGCCCTCTTTGATCTCTTCTAGCCACTCACTAGCAATCCTCAAAGCTCCCAGTTTTACACTATTAGGGGTAACCTTACATGCAAGGCTAAGGTCCCTAAATTGTTCTAGGAGATCTAACTCCTTAACCATTAGGGCAGATACATGTAGGGACTTCCTACTTAAAGCATCAACCACTACATTGGCTTTGCTGGGATGATAACTAAGCTCAAAATCATAGTCCTCTGACGCATGTTTTGCTTTTTCTGACTAAACAGATACTTAAGGCTTTTATGATCGCTAAACACTTCAAACTTAGAACCGAATAGGTAATTCTTCCATATCATAATAGAAAAAACTACAGCAGTTAACTCCAGATCATGGGTAAGATAATTTCTCTCATTAGTCTTGAGTTGTCTAGAAGCATAGGCCACTACCTGACCATTCTGCATCAACAATCCTCCTAAACCCATTTTTGATGCATCACAATACACCTCAAAATGGTTTTCTTGGGTTAGGCAAAACTAACATGGAGCAGTCGTCAAATTTTCCTCAAGGGTTTGGAAACTATGCTCACACTGGACATCCCACACGAAAGCTTAACCCTTACGAGTCAACTTGGTCAAAGGAAAAGCTAACTTGGAGAAACCTTCTATGAATCTCTGGTAATATCACGCCAAACCCAGAAAACTTCTAATCTCAAAAATAGACTTAGGACTCTTCCACTTAAGAACAACTTCTATCTTAGAAGGATTTACCGCTATACCACCTTGAGATATCACATGTTCTAGGAAAATATCTTTTCTAACCAGAACTTACACTTGGAGAACTTAGTGTAAAGCTATTGGTCCTTAAAGGTTTGGAGTACAATCCTTAAGTTCTCTTCATGCTCCTCTCTAGTCTTGGAGTATACCAAAATATCATCTATGAATACTACCACAAAACTATCAAGATAGGGGATAAAGACTCTATAATCCATAAACATACCAGGGGAATTAGTCACACCGAAGGGAATAACTAGATACTCGTAGTGACTATAACGGGTCCTAAAGGCAGTCTTTGGAATGTCCTCAGACTTCATTCTGATCTGATGGTAACTTGACCTAAGGTCTATTTTGCTAAACACAACAACCTCTTACTAGTTGGCCCATAAGGTCATTAATTCTAGGCAAAGGGTACTTATTCTTGATCGTCATCTTATTCAGCTGGCAGTAGTCTACACATACCCTCATGGTTCCATCTTTCTTATTCACTAACAACACTGGTGCTCCCTATGGAGACACACTAGGTCTAACAAATTGCTTATCCAACAACTCTTTTAACTACTTCTTAATCTCGACTAACTCTACAAGAGACATCCTATAAGGAGCTATGGTTATGGATCCAGCACCAGGTATCAGATCTATAGAAAACTCTATCTCTCTCTCAGGTGGTAAACCAGATATATCCTTAAGAAACACTTCAGGAAACTCTTTGACAATGGGGAGGTCACCTATAGAAACCTTGGTCTCTACTTCCTAGTTAGACATGATCATGTACACTTGAGCATCTTCTTTCAAAGATGTCAACTTGGTTGGCAAAGATAAACATCCTATCCCTACTCACTTTAGAATCACCAAACACCACAATTTTATCAAAACAATTTAATGAGACATGGTTGGAAGATAACCAGTCCATGCCCAAAATAACATCAATTTGGCTTAGAGGTAAACAAATCAGATCAATCAAGAATTTTCTACCAGAAATTTCTATAGGACAATTCAAACACATATTTGAAGTTAAAACGAAACCACTAGTTGGGGTTATAATGCCCTAAAATTTTGATAACTGAAAAGAGATGTTTGATGTATTTCTTGTGTTATTTGATTGTTTGATTAATTTGGATGAGTTGATGTCTTGTGTGAATTATTCGTGTGCGGTTGCTTGGTGTGATGATTAGGTTATGTGAAGTTTGTTTGACTTGTGCTGGATTTGTGAGATGTCAAGTTTGACCCAAAAACCCATTTTGGTAAAACAACAATCCCAGACACGTTAACCATTGGATCCCTTTCAAACTTGAACTGTAGGTTTTTGACTTAAGCTTTCTCATTTTGACCGTTGGGATTTTCCAAATCACATCTTTGAACAGATAGCTTAGCGAGACAAATGCGCTAAGTGCAACTCCTAACTCAAGAGGGAAATTTGCTTAGCGAGACAAGTGCACTAAGCATAATTCCTAACTCGAGAGGCAAATTCTCTTAGCAAGATCAGCGCGCTAAGCGCAATTTCAACCCAAGGAGGCAACTCACTCAACGTGAGAGGTCACGCTCAGCGCTTAAGGTGGATTTTTGCTTCGCGAGACAAGCTCACTAAGCGAGATTTGCATATTATAAATATGTTCTTCAGTGTGAAAAATCTGATTCTTTTCTTTGTCTGTAAAACTCATGCATCAAACCCTAACACGTCCTCTTCCACCACCCACGACCATCGATGGTCGTGACGAGCCACCAGTACTTGCCGTCGGACCACCGCACGGAGATAAACACTTTAATTGGAGCAAAATCTTCAGAATCCACCTCAAGGATTCGGTACAAAAATAAAGCTCTCAACCTTTCTTTCATAGTTTCTTTGAGGTAGCCTTAATTTTTATTCCTTCTCCTAGTTAGTTTGAGCCCCTCTTAGTATCTCTTGTGATTTGGGAGCCATAATAGGATGTTTTTACACTTCCTTTGAAAAATCTTTAAAAATGAGACATTGTAAAAGTTACTCTTTTATAAAATTGATGTTGTTACTCTTTTAAAAGAAAAAAGTATGTTTTTGACTAATGGGATGCAGTTTATTTGTTATTGATGATTGGAATTGTGAATGATATTGTTATTGTATGAGACTTGTGTTGTTTGAAGACCTGGGAAATGTGAATCCCAGGCATGAAATTTATATGTGTATATGTGGAATGCGATTACTGATGTTCATGATAATGTTGATATAAGATGATGTTGATGTTGATAATATCATTGAGATGTGATGATGTTGATGATGATATTGAGATGAGATGATGTTGATGTTGATAATGACATTGAGATGAGGTGATGCTGATGTTGATGATGTCATTGTGATGGATGTATGTTGTGTATGTACATAGGGGTCTCTATCACAAGATCATCATTCAAAGAAGACATAGAAGCTTAAGTGTCTCCTCTATTCTGATTCCCCATAGCTTGGGCTAAGGCTTGGAGGGCATCAGCTATCGCACTATCACTCCAACCACCCATCACTCCCTGCATACTCTAAGAAGTGAGAACATGGAAGGAATATGATGTAAGCTCCATTGGAGCTTGTAGGCCTAGGATCTTCTTCATCAATGGATTCCTTTGCTTCTTGGAAGATAAATGGAAGCGGAATGGAGAAGGAAGAGAGAGAGGAGATGCCACTTCAAGGAGAAGACGAGTCTAGAAGAAGCTCACCACCATAGGAGGCCATGGATAAGAGCTTGGAGGAAGAAGGAGATGAATGAAGGCAGAGGGAGAGAAGAGCACGAAATTTTGTGCTCTAAATGAGCTTTGAAATCTGAATTTAATATTCAAATGATCAAAATTCAAAAAAATGCACACACATGACCTCTATTTATAGCCTAAGTGTCACACAAATTTGGAGGGAAATTTGAATTTCAATTCAAATTTCACTTGAATTTGAAATTGAATTTGTGGAGCCAAACTTTGGAGCCAAAATTTCACTAATTATAATTAGTGAATTTTAGTTATGGTTCAGCCCACTAATCCAAGATCAATTCCAAGATTCTCCACTAAGTGTGCTTAGGTGTCATGAGGCATGTAAAGCATAAAGGATATGCACAAAGTGTGACTATATGATGTGGCAATGGGGTGTAGTAAGAAAATGCTCACCCCCCCCTCTAAAATTTAATTGGATTGGGCTTCTACCAATTCAATTAAATTTATTTCCAACCACACACATCAAATATTCACTTAGTGCATGTGAAATTACAAAACTACCCCTAATACAAAAACTAGTCTAGGTGCCCTAAAATACATGGGCTGAAAAATCCTATATTTCTAGGGTACCCTACCTACATTATGGAGCCCTAAATACAAGAACCAAAATTAATGAAACCTTAATCTAATATGTACAAAGATAAGTGGGCTCATACTTAGCCCATGGGCCCAAAATCTACCCTAAGGCTTATGAGAACCCTAGGGCCTTCTCTTACATCTTTGGTCCAATCTTCTTGGAGTCTTCTATCCAATGCCCTTGGGGGGTAGGATTGCATCATTCCCTCCCCCTTGAAAAGGGTTTGACCTCAAATCCAAAGGTTCTTGAAACTCATTAATTCTTTCCTCAACACCTGTAAAAAGAATAAAAACATATGTATTAGTCATGTTGGGTATGTTAGAGTACGGTAAGGTTTGAAAAACCCTTTCCCGGCCATCTTCCCGTAAAAGAATATAGTTCCTCACCAACTCAATGAGTGGTGCTACAAGTATATAAAAATATGGGACAAACCTTTTGTAAAAGTTTATTAAGATATTGAAGCCCCAATTTTCCCTTATACTTGGTGGAGTAGGCCACTCAGGAATGACCTTTATTCTCTTAGGGTCCATGGGAAGCCCTTGGTCACTATTTAAAAAGTTAAGGAAAGTAATGGAATAAAACATACATTTTTCTTTATTTTCATGTTGATTATTCCTACAAAAAATTACAACAAACCTAAGGTGTCCCACATGAGCACCTAGGTTTGCATTGAAACAAAAAATAAGAACAAACCTACCTAATGAGTCCCTATGTACACAAATCATGAAGATGTTGGGTGCATGAGTGATTTTACAACAGAGTGTTGCACCACTCAACACATTCATCATACCACCTATCATAGGGATTTGGTGCCTACTAATACCTATTTTAGGCACCAACAAAGCACAAGGATTTAAGCTCTTGCGAACCAAACCCTCATCCAACAACTCCTTTACTTGAGGAATAAACTCAAGCCTAAGAGGTGTGGCAATGCTAACAAGTGTCTTTTTACAAAGGAGCAAATGTGGAGGTTGTTTAAAAGGGGAAATTTCTTTAATATTTGTCTTTATTTGAAAATGTCTTTCCTTCTTAGCTAACCTCTTCGAGGAGACACTTACCTCCTTACACTCCTCCTTAACCATTAAAGGTTTTCCTTCTTCTTGGGGGTAGATTTCTTCACTAGATTCTTCCCCTTTTACTTCTTCACTTTCACTAGAGGAATGTGAAGTAGTAGCCTCATCTTGGCTACTTTAAATGTCTTGGCTCCTCATAATCCTGGTTTTCTTGGTGGAGCATTGAGAAGTAATGTGTCCTCTTCCAAGACATTTAAAGCACTTTATGGAGCTAGTCTTTTCTTGCATACTAGCCTTAGGGGGTTGCTTTTCTATTGTCTTTCGCTTATCATCATTGGGCTTAGAAGGTGCTGCCCCTAAGATGCCTAGACCTTGGTCTTTCTTTGGATAAGAATGATAGCCATAAGATTTTAAAGTAGGTTTTCTTTTAAGTTTTTGCTCTACCCTTATTTCCCAATCTAAGTAAGCCTCTACATTGTCCTTCGCATGGAAGTATGGGATTTTAATATTAACCTCTTGAGGCTTTCTTTCATTTTCTCTCCTATGGGAGTGAGGTCTAAGATGTGACCTATGCCTTCCTTCATAATAGTCATGAAGTTCTTCACTTAGGCTCTTGCAAGAGTTATGACTACTATAGGAGGCATATTTTTCTCTTTTCATTTCTTTCCTTATTTTTCTTCTTTCTTCCTCTCTTATTTTCTCTTTTTCATCTTGACTTATTTCTTCCACTCTTTTTTTACCTTTTTCTTTTCTCTCTTGTTTTTCTTTCCACAACTTAAGGTATCCCAACTCATCTAATATCTTATACTAGGGGTCCTTAGGAGTAGAACCCTCACCATTAACACTAGATGAAGAATGAAGACTCATGTTGGTTCCTAAGTTATGGTGCTTTCTTGTTAGGGGTTTGAAAAAAAAAGGTAAAACAAACTATGGTTGAAACTAGCCAAAATAAACACTAAAAGAGGTGTGAAAGATAAGGTAAAAACTAATTGGTAAAAGGCAATCTATCTAGGCGGTTTGACAATGGAGGGTAAAGGAAATAAGCTATGAAAGTAAGCAAGAAATTAAAGTGCAAGAAATGCAAACTAGGTGGATCCTAAGAGTGTTTGGATAACCTCATTTAAGGTTCCAAACAAAGCACTCGCTATACTAAGGGAAAATTGCCTAAAATTATTACACACAAATGGAAGTAGGGTGACCTAGCGAAGGCTCCCAACTTACTTCCAATGAAAGGCCCTTTTGTTACAAAATTTGAAAGCAAAGCAAATTGCCAATTACAAAATTGGAAAGAAAAATAAGTCCTCAATTGTGGTGGCTATTCTCTCTTTAGTGTTTCACTCAATTTGGAGTGATTCTTATTCCAATAGCTCTTAAGGTGGTTGGCCCCTTGCTTCTTGACTCAAATTCTTCAAGATATGGCACCAATCCTCCTTCCCAATTCCCTATATGGCAACTCACAAGCAAGGAAACAAAGAGACAAGCAATAACCAAAGACCAAAAAAAATGAAATGAAAGCTAAACCAATAGAGTTTTAACAAGACAAATTTTCAAGGATTATTCAACAATTAAAGCAATGAAAAGTACAAAAAAACAAGCTAGGACTCAAAGAGAAACCTAGAATGGCTCTAGAGTAGAGTAGAAAAACTAAAAAAAAAAGACTCAAGAAACCTCTAGTTTTGGCACTTGTTTTCACAATAATTTTCAATTGAATTTTCAGAACTAGGATTGGTATAAAATAGGCACCAATTGTAGAGCAAATTTTGAGCCAAAACAACAAGCACACTTTCATTTCACTTTTTTTTTTCCTGGACACTGATTTTTCTGCCAACTTGTGAGATTTTCTTATTTTTTCCTTTAATCCAAATCGCTTGGTTCTTTTTTTATAATTTTGGTCTAGATGTCTAGAAAATTCAGTAAAACTTTCAGCTCAAAAAACGTAGTGACCAATTACCAGTAATTTATACAAGTTCGTATGTACAAGCTTCCAGCACCAGCGATTTCAACCTAGAAATCAAGGGTTGTGTTTATGTTGCTTAAGGCTTGGATAGTTACAATTTGTGTTTGCTTATGCTCAATTATCTTGAATAACACAATTCAAGAGAGCTTAAGACTTATTTTGATTCACAAATCCAGCCACAACTCAACTTCATCATAGGCATCATGTAGGAAACTTAGAAAATAAAAAAAAAAGTTCAAGAACAAGACTACTTCTAGGAATTGATTTAGAACATGTTATGAACTAAATAACATGCATGAATTAGACTCAAAATTCAAAACATAGGCTAAGAATGAAAAGAATACATGAACAAATGTATCTAGAATTCAATCAACAAAATAAAAATTCAACACAAACTTAGAACATAATGTGACAATTACTATGACTAAACATGACTCTAAGACAACATGGATTAAGTGATTTACACTTAGATTTTTGTGTTTTTTTTTTCTAATCAATATTTTGGAAGAAAATTTAGATCTCAAGGTTCAGCACAAGAATATTATGAATGAAAAATGATAGAACCTAAAATCAACACAAAAAACATGATTCAAGAGTAGATCTACAAAATTTGAACCATAGAAATGCAAGAACAAGTGTAGATCTAAGATTTAATCGGTTTATTTTTTTGAATATACTCTAAAAAGCACCACACCAAAAGACAATGGAGGATATAAAAGGAGAATAAGATTAAGAACAAGGAATTAAAGAGAATTCACCAAACAAAAAGATAGAGGAAGCAAAAGAACATCACCTAGATGAAGATGCTCTTGATACCACATGATGTAAGTTTCATTGGAGATTGTAGGCCTAGTGATGCAATCCTCCCTAGGAAGGGACCAATCACTAGAACCATGAGCAAGAGGCTCCAAGAAGATTGGGCTAGAGCTGCTGAAGAAGGCCCTAGGGTTCTCATGAACCTTAGGGTAGATTTCTGAGCCCATGGGCCAAGGTTGGGTCCAATTATCTTTGTACATATTAGACTAGGATGTCATTATATTTGGTCCTTGTATATAGGGCTCCATATTGTAGGTAGGGTACCCTAGAAATATAGGATTTTTCAGCCCTTGTATTTTTGGGCACCTAGACTAGTTTTTGTATTAGGGGTAGTTTTGTAATTTCACATGCACTAAGTGGATATTTGATGTGTGTGGTTGGAAATAAATTTAATTGAATTGGTAGAAGCCCAATCCAATTAAATTTTAGAGGGGGAGGTGAGCATTTGCTTACTACACCCCATTGCCACATCATATAGTCACACTTTGTGCATGTCCTTCATGCTTTTCATGCCTCATGACACCTAAGCACACTTAGTGGAGAATCTTGTAATTGATCTTGGATTAGTGGGCTGAACCATAACTAAAATTCACTAATCATAATTAGTGAAATTTTGGCTCCAAAGTTTGGCTCCACAAATTCAATTTCAAATTCAAGGGAAATTTGAATTTCCCTCCAATTTTGTGTGACACTTAGGCTATAAATAGAGGTCATGTGTGTGTATTTTTTTCAACTTTGATCATTTGAATATTAACTTCAGATTTCAGAGCTCCTTTTGAGCACAAAATTTCGTGCTCTTCTCTCCCTCTCCCTTCATTCATCTCCTTCTTCCTCCAAGCTCTTATCCATGGCCTCCTATGGTGGTGAGCTTCTTCTAGACTCATCTTCTCCTTGAAGTGGCGTCTCCTCTCTCTCTTCCTTCTCCATTCCGCTGCCATTTATCTTCCAAGAAGCAAAGGAATCCATTGATGAAGAAGATCCTAGGCCTACAAGCTCCAATGGAGCTTGCATCATGTGGTATCAGAGCATCTTCATCTAGGTGATGTTCTTTTGCTTCCTCTATCTTTTTGTTCGGTGAATTCTCTTTAATTCCTTGTTCTTCATCTTATTCTCCATGTATATCCTCCATTGTCTTGTGGTTTGGTGCTGTTTAGAGTAGATTCAAAAAAAATTAAACCAATTAAATCTTAGATCTACACTTGTTCTTGCATTTCTATGGTTCAAAATTTGTAGATCTACTCTTGAATCTTGTTTTTGTGTTGATTTTAGGTTCTATCATTTTTCATTCATAATATTCTTGTGCTGAACCTTTAGATCTAAATTTTGTTCCAAAATATTGATTAGAAAAAAAAACACAAAAATCTAAGTGTAAATCACTTAATCCATGTTGTCTTGGAGTCATGTTTAGTCATAGTAATTGTCACATTATGCTCTAAGTTTGTGTTGAATTTTTATTTTGTTTTTTGAATTCTAGATACATTTTTTCATGTATTCTTGTCATTCTTAGCCTATCTTTTGAATTTTGAGTCTAATTCATGCATGTTATTTAGTTCATAACATGTTCTAAATCAATTCCTAGAAGTAGTCTTGTTGTTGAACTCTTTTTTGTTTTCTAAGATTCCTACATGATGCCTATGATGAAGTTGAGATGTGGTGTTGAGTTGTGGCTGGATTTGTGAATCAAATAAGTCTTAAGCTCTCTTGAATTGTGTTATTCAAGATAATTGAGCATAAGCAAACACAAATTGTAACTATCCAAGCCTTAAGCAACATAAACACTACTCTTGATTTCTAGGTTGACATCGCTGGTGCAGGCAGCTTGAACATACAAAAGTGTATAAATTACTGGGAATTGGTCACTACGTTTTTTGAGCTGAAACTTTTACTGAATTTTTTAGACATCTGGACCAAAATTATAAAAAAAGAACCAAGCGATTTGGATTAAAGGAAAAATAAAGAAAAATCTCACAAGTTGGCAGAAAAATCAGTGTCCAGGAAAAAAAAAAAGTGAAAGGAAAGTGTGCTTGTTGTTTTGGCTCAAAATTTGTTCTATAATTGGTGCCTATTTTATACCAATCCTAGTTCTGAAATTTCAATTGAAAATTATTGTGAAAACAAGTGCCAAAACTAGAGGTTTCTTGAGTCTTTTTTTTTTTTTAGTTTTTCTACTCTACTCTAGAGCCATTCTAGGTTTCTCTTTGAGTCCTAGCTTGCTTTTTTGTGCTTTCCATTGCTTTAATTGTTGAATAATCCTTGGAAATTTGTCTTGTTAAAACTCTATTGGTTTAGCTTTCATTTCATTTTTTTTGTCTTTGGTTATTGCTTGTCTCTTTGTTTCCTTGCTTGTGAGTTGCCATATAGGGAATTGGAAAGGAGGATTGGTGCCATATCTTGAAGAATTTGAGTCAAGAAGCAAGAGGCCAACCACCTTAAGAGCTATTGGACTAAGAAGCACTCCAAATTGAGTGAAACACTAAAGAGAGAATAGCCACCACAATTGAGGACTTTTTTCTTTGTAATTTTGTAATTGGCAATTTGCTTTGCTTTCAAATTTTGTAACAAAAAGGCCTTTCATTGGAAGTAAGTTGGGAGCCTCCGCTAGGTCACCCTACTTCCATTTGTGTGTAATAATTTTAGGCAATTTTCCCTTAGGATAGTGAGTGTTTTGTTGGGAACCTTAAATGAGGTCATCCAAACACTCTTAGGATCCGCCTAGTTTGCATTTCTTGCACTTTAATTTCTTGCTTACTTTCATAGCTTATTTCCTTTACCCTCCATTGTCAAACCGCCTAGATAACTTTCCTTTTACCAATTAGTTTTTACCTTATCTTTCACACCTTTTTTTAGTGTTTATTTTGGCTAGTTTCAACCATAGTTTCTTTTACCTTTTTTTTCAAACCCCCAACAAGAAAGAACCATAACTTAGGAACCAACATGAGTCTTCATTCTTCATCTAGTGTTAATGGTGAGGGTTCTACTCCTAAGGACCCCTTGTATAAGATATTAGATGAGTTGAGATCCCTTAAGTTGTGGAAAGAAAAACAAGAGAGAAAAGAAAAAGGTAAAAAAAGAGTGGAAGAAATAAGTCAAGATGAAAGAGAGAAAATAAGAGAGCAAGAAAGAAGAAAAATAATGAAAGAAATGAAAAGAGAAAAACATGCCTCCTATAGTAGTCATGACTCTTGCAAGAGTTTAAGTGAAGAACTTAGCGACTATTATAGAGGGCGTCATAGTTCACATACTAAACATCACTCCCAAAGAAGAGAAAAGGATAGAAGGCCTCAAGAGGTTAACATTAGCCTCCCATATTTCCACGGAAAAGATAATGTTGAGGCCTACTTAGATTGGGAAATGAAGGTTGAACAACTCTTTGCTTGCCATCATATTAGCGAAGAGAGAAACGTTCCATTGGCTACCCTTAGCTTTCAAGGGTATGCCCTCTATTGGTGGACTTCCCTTGTTAAAGAACGAAGGATTCATGAGGATCCTCCAGTAGAGTATTGGAATGATCTTAAGAGTGCCCTTAGGAAGAGGCACATTCCATCCTACTATGAAAGGGAGCTTATGGACAAGCTCCAAAGGCTTAGACAAGGGAGTATGAGTGTTGAAGAATATAGACAACAAATGGAACTACTCCTTTTAAGAGCTGGACTTAGGGAGGAGGAAAGAACAAGCATAGCTAGGTTCCTTAGTGGGCTCAATATGGAAGTGAGGGACAAGGTTGAACTCCTTCCATATAGGGACCTAGATGAGCTAGTCCAACTTTGTATAAGAGTGGAGCAACAACTTAAAAGAAAGCCTTCTTCAAAATCTTATGGCTCTCACTCTTATCCAAGGAAGGACCAAGCCCATGGAATTTGAGGGGCTGCACCTTCAAAACCCAAGGAAGATAAGGGTAAGACCATAGAGAAATACACCCCTAAGACTAGTTCCCAAGAAAGGACTAGCAACATTAAATGCTTCAAATGTCTTGGGAGAGGTCACATTGCCTCTCAATGCCCCACAAAGAAAACCATGATCATGAGGGGTCAAGACATTTATAGTAGTCAAGAGGAGACTACTTCTTGCCCTTCCTCTAGTGGAAGTGAAGATGAAGTAAGGGGTGAAGAGTCTAGTGAGGAAGTCTACCCTCATGAAGAAGGTGACCTCTTAATGGTTAGAAGGCTCCTTGGAGGTCAATCTTGTGATCTATCTCAATCCCAAAGAGAGAACATCTTTCATACAAGATGCAAAATTTTAGATAAAACTTGTTCTCTCATTGTGGATAGTGGATCTTGTTGCAATTGTTGTAGCACAAGATTAGTTTCCAAGTTGAACCTCACTATCATTCCCCACCCAAAACCTTATAAACTTCAATGGCTCAATGAGCAAGGGGAAATGATAGTTAACCAACAAGTGAAGGTACCTTTCTCCATTGGGACATATAAGGATGAAGTTAATTGTGATATAGTTCCCATGGAGGCAGGACATATTCTTTTAGGAAGGCCGTGGCAATTTGATAGGAAGATCATTTATAATGGCCTAACTAATGAGATTAGCCTCACCCATCTTGGCACTAAATTTGTGTTGCATCCTCAAACACCTTCACAGGTGGCCAAAGATCAACTAACTATGAAAGATAAGAGGGATGAGGAAGAAAAATTAGAAAAACAAAAGAAAAAGAAGGATAGTAAGGTCTTGTCTTCAAAGGCCAGGGGGAAGGAAAAAGAGGGAAAGGATTCCTCCAAGAAGATTGTTAAGAAGGAAAATCATTTTGCAACAAAAGGTGATATTAAAAGAGCACTCCTTCTTAAACAATCTTTCTACCTTCTCCTATCAAGGGAAACATCCCTTAGCACTGCCACAATTCCTACATTTGAGACCTTACCCCCAAAGGTCCAAGAACTCTTACATGAATTTGGTGATATATTTCCCAAAGAGATACCCCCTGGGCTACCTCCTTTAAGGGGAATAGAACACCAAATAGATTTAGTCCCAGGAGCAAGCCTTCCTAATAGGCCAGCCTATAGGACTAACCCTCAGGAGACTAAGGAGATAGAGTCTCAGGTTAAAGAATTGTTGGAGAAGGGCTGGGTCCAAGAGAGCCTAAGCCCATGTGCTGTGCCAGTGTTGTTGGTGCCCAAAAAGGATGGTACGTGGAGAATGTGTACAGATTGCAGGGCCATCAACAACATCACTGTAAAGTATAGGCACCCATTCCTAGACTTGATGATCTGCTTGATGAGTTGCATGGTGCCAATATCTTTTCAAAAATTGATCTTAAAAGTGGTTATCACCAAATCAGGATGAAAAAGGGTGATGAGTGGAAAACTGCTTTCAAGACCAAGTTTGGTTTGTATGAATGGCTAGTGATGCCTTTTGGGCTCACTAATGCACCAAGCACCTTTATGAGGCTTATGCATCATGTCTTAAGGGATTTCATAGGTAGATTTGTAGTTGTTTATTTTGATGATATTTTAGTGTATAGTAGGAGCCTATATTTTCACTTAGGACATCTCAGACAAGTTCTTTCAGTCCTTAGGAAAAACACCCTCTATGCAAATATAGAGAAGTGTACCTTTTGTGTAGATAATATAGTTTTCTTAGGTTTTGTAGTTGGTAGAAATGGGGTCCAAGTGGACCCTGAGAAAATCAAGGCCATCCAAGAATGGCCCACCCCAAAAAGTGTGGGAGATATTAGGAGCTTCCATGGGTTAGCAAGCTTCTATAGAAGGTTCGTTCCTAATTTCTCTACAATTGCATCACCTCTCAATGAGCTGGTGAAGAAGAATGTGGCATTTACCTGGGGTGAAAAACAAGAGCAAGCCTTTGCTTTGCTCAAAGAAAAGCTTACTAAGGCACCTGTTCTAGCTCTTCCTGACTTTTCTAAAACTTTTGATCTAGAATGTGATGCCTCTGGAGTGGGAGTTGGAGCTGTATTGTTACAAGGTGGGCACCCTATTGCTTATTTTAGTGAAAAACTTCATAGTGCCACCCTCAACTACCCCACCTATGATAAAGAGCTTTATGCCTTAATAAGAGCCCTCCAAACTTGGGAACATTACCTTGTTTCCAAGGAATTTGTCATTCATAGTGATCATCAATCACTTAAGTACATTAGAGGGCAAAGCAAGTTAAACAAGAGGCATGCAAAATGGGTAGAGTACCTAGAGCAATTTCCATATGTTATCAAATACAAAAAGGGAAAAACAAATGTGGTAGCTGATGCCCTCTCTAGGAGACACACATTGTTTTGCTCCCTAGGAGCTCAAATTTTAGGATTTGATAATATTAGGGACTTGTATGCTTTAGATGAACATTTCTCTCCCATTTATGAGAGTTGTGGGAAAAAGGCCCAAGATGGATTCTATTTGGCTGAGGGGTATTTGTTCAAAGAGGGAAAGCTTTGCATACCCCAAGGATCCATTAGGAAATTACTTGTGAAAGAGAGCCATGAGGGTGGGCTCATGGGCCACTTTGGGATAGACAAGACCCTTGTCTTACTCAAAGAAAAGTTTTATTGGCCCCATATGAAGAAAGATGTCCATAAGCATTGCACTAGGTGTGTGGCTTGTTTACAAGCCAAGTCTAGGGTGATGCCTCATGGGCTATACACACCCTTACCCATCCCATCTGCACCTTGGGTAGACATTAGTATGGACTTTGTCCTTGGGCTTCCTAGAACCCAAAGAGGTGTAGACTCTATCTTTGTGGTGGTGGATAGGTTTAGCAAGATGGCACACTTTATACCATGCCACAAGGTGGATGATGCTTCCCACATCTCAAAACTCTTTTTTAGGGAAGTTGTGAGACTCCATGGTTTGCCTAGGACCATTGTGTCAGATAGAGATGTTAAGTTCCTTAGCCACTTTTGGAAAACCTTATGGGCTAAGTTAGGAACTAAACTTCTTTTCTCTACCACTTGTCATCCACAAACTGATGGGCAAACAGAGGTAGTGAATAGGTCTTTATCCACCCTTTTAAGGGCTCTTTTGAAAGGCAACCATAAGTCTTGGGATGAGTATCTTCCTCATGTAGAATTTGCCTACAACAGGGGGGTTCATAGAACCACCAAGCAGTCCCCTTTTGAGGTTGTCTATGGGTTCAATCCCCTAACACCGTTAGACCTCATTCCCCTCCCACTGGACACTTCTTTTATACATAAAGAAGGGGAATCTAGGTCAGAATTTGTAAAGAAGATGCATGAGAGGGTTAAGAACCAAATAGAGAATCAAACAAAGGTGTATTCAACTAAAGGCAATAGAGGAAGAAAAGAGCTAGTTCTTAATGAGGGTGACTGGGTTTGGCTCCATCTTAGGAAGGATAGATTCCCTACTAAAAGGAAATCCAAGCTTAGCCCTAGAGGGGATGGACCTTTTCAGGTTTTGGAGAGGATCAATAACAATGCCTATAGGTTGGACCTCCCAGAAGAGTATGGAGTCAGCACCACTTTTAACATTTCTGATTTAACTCCTTTTGCAGGTGGAGCTGATATTGAGGAGGAGGAACTAACAGATTTGAGGTCAAATCCTCTTCAAGGGGAAGGGGATGATGCAATCCTCCCTAGGAAGGGACCAATCACTAGAACCATGAGCAAGAGGCTCCAAGAAGATTGGGCTAGAGCTGCTGAAGAAGGCCCTAGGGTTCTCATGAACCTTAGGGTAGATTTCTGAGCCCATGGGCCAAGGTTGGGTCCAATTATCTTTGTACATATTAGACTAGGATGTCATTATATTTGGTCCTTGTATATAGGGCTCCATATTGTAGGTAGGGTACCCTAGAAATATAGGATTTTTCAGCCCTTGTATTTTTGGGCACCTAGACTAGTTTTTGTATTAGGGGTAGTTTTGTAATTTCACATGCACTAAGTGGATATTTGATGTGTGTGGTTGGAAATAA